>NC_067401.1:86061533-86369033 GCF_016432865.1 Antechinus flavipes | reverse complement strand
ATAATAATAACAGCAATAACTAGCACTTATATGGGGCTTGAGGACTGCAAAGTGTTTTACATATATTACCTTATTTGACCCCCACAACTCTGCAAAATAGATACTATCTCCATTTAGTTAGATGAGAAGAATGAAGCAGAGAGGTTAAGTGCTTTACCCAGAGTTATACAACTAATAACTCACTAAGGCATGATCTCAACCTAAACCCTCCTGATTCAAAGTCCAAAACTCTAACCACTCTCTTTTTGTGGGTGTTGCTGTTAAATTAATTTTTGTTGATGTCTTTTTTATATCACTATAATTTCCTCCAGCCATCCCATATACCAAATTTTTTTTAAAAGAGAGGGAAATAAATGAAAAAAATCCAGAAGAAATGATCAATATATTGAAAAATCATTAAAAAAAAAATATGTGAAATGTATAACACTTGTAAATCCCCTCCCTCTGACAAAGGACTGGAATATCTACTTATCTCTCTTCTTTCAAACCATAATTTTGCAGCATTCCCTTTTTTTTTTAATTATTTGCACTTTCTATTTACCTTATTATAGAGATTGTGTATGTTGTTTCCTGCAGATAGCTTACTTCTCTCTGCAAAAGATGATGTTCATCTTTCCATGTTCTGTATGCTCTGTATACATCATATGTATCACACTTACAACACAATGATATTCCATTATATTTATATACCACAGTTGGTCTATATATACTAAGTAATATTTTTACAGTATTTATTTCTGATTATGTAGCTATAATTATATTTTCTATTGACATTTCTGTATTCATTGTGTACACTATTTTAATGAAGCTATCATAGTAGATAAAAAAGTTGGTTTGGGAATAAGTAAGACTTGAATTGGAATGTTGCCTCAGATACTGGTTGTGCAACCATAAGCAAAGCACTTAACCTCTAGACCTTGGAATCCTCCTTTGTAAAAATGGAACAATATATTATTGTGAGGATCAAAAAAAAAATCTTTTTTTGTTTGCAAATATCAAAATACTATGTAAATGTTAGTTGTTATTGACTTTTTAAAAATCCTAAATGCTAGGTTTTACATTTACCTCCTTTTCATTTCATTGTTCTAATTTTTCCAGGTTCTTTGGTATCTTGATTTGTTACCCAATGTAGTAGCTATTCCTCCTGGCTTTGTGAAAACTGCAAATTTTCTAGAAAATCTGATTATGCCTTTATGCAATCATAGATTAAAATAATAAGTAACACAGGGTCAAACATTTTAGATTTTGGAACAACTGATTTAAGGAATGTGGCATAAAATTCTATTGGGAGACTAATGAGGAAGGATGAAAGAAAAAAATTCTAAAGACACAATGGGAAAAAAATTCCAATAAGGAGTAAAAAATCCCAAAAGTGGTCATGGTGAGAGAGGTTTGGGTTTTTTGTTTTTTTCTCTTTTAAAGAAGCCAATATAAATATGAATGAAACTCAATAAAATAAGAACACAATTAAAGTAGACTATCCTTTGTACAAGAATAATTAGACACCAGTTGGTGGCTCTGTCACTCACTGGCAGTTTTCCTTGATGATCTCTTGAAGAATGCTACCTAGACTCTTTTTTTTTGTCATTGGCTTTAGGTAGACCAATAATTTTGAAGTTGTCTCTCCTGCATCTATTTTCCATGTCAGTTGTTTTTCCTATGAGGTATTTTACATTTTCTTCCATTTTTTTTCATTCTTTTTAGCTTATTTGACCAATTCTTGATATCTCATAGAGTCATTAGTCCATTTTCCCAGTTGTAATTTAAATGTGTGATTTTCTTCAGTTAGCTTTTGTACCTCTTTTTCCATTTGATTAATTCTACTTTTGAAGGTGTTGTTTTCTTCAGTGTTTTTTTTTTTTAATTTGGCCAATTGTATTTCTTAAGGAATTGTTTTCTTCAGTGAATTATTGTCCTTTCTCTTCCAGGCTGTTGACTCTCTCTTGCATATCTCTCATTTCTTTTACCAATTTTTCTTCTGCCTCTCTTATTTGCCTTTTAAAATCTTTTATGAGTACTTCCAAGAAGCCTCTATGAACATGAGACCAATTCATATCATCCTTTGAGATTTCCCATGTGGGCATTTTGTCCTCTTCTGAGTTGGTGTTTTGGTCTTCCCTGTCACCACGGTAGCTTTCTGTGGTTTTTAGGTCCTTTTCTGTTTTTTGCTCATTTTCTTCCTTTCTCTCCCCTTTGCCACATTTTGTGACTTTTGGGTCAAGCTTTACTCCTGTAGCAAAGGGGGCCTTGTTTCAAGCTTTTTGTGCAGCTCTGAGCTGTAGCTTTGAGCACAGGGGCCTCTTGGGTTTGGTGTTTTCCTCATAGCAGGAAGTAGCCCTACCTGCTCTCTCCAGGCAATAGCCTGGTTCCCCAGGTTGGCAGTTTGCTTTCTGTACTATAAATGGGGGCTTCCCCACTACACTGCTCTGCTATGCTGTTGAGCCAGGACTGTGGGTCTCAGTTGTTGATCTGTTGTGATTAAGATCCTCTCACTGGCTTTCCCAGACACCATCTGAGCTGGACTGATCCAAGTACTCCTTGATCCCAGTGAGACTGACCTTTTTTGAAGTCCTTCCAATCAATCTTGAGCTGGAGAGTGGTTTCATTCCATCAACCTGTTCAGAGGCTTTTTCATGTGCTTTTCAAGAGAAACTTGGAAAAGTGGAGCAGTTTTTTCTTGCCATCTTGGCTCTGCCCCCAGAACAAAGACATTAATTTCAAGAAACTTAATACCTTCAAAATCAGCCAATTTTTTCTTTTGATTAGCTTTAATATTTTCTTCATATTAAGTCTAAATTTTTATTGTTACAATTTCTTCCTCTCTTTGTTTTGAGCTTTTGTGGGTTAGCCTCAATATCAATGCTTTTTCTCCAAGTCCTTTTTGGTAAGGAATTGCCCAAATTATCCCAGATCAAAAGAAACACCAATTGAAGGAAGCTTAAAGTATTTCTCCAGGGTATAAGGCATGTTATGCAGGAGCAAAAACCATTAGGTCAAGGTTACTTGGTACTGGCAAAGGAATTTGAAAGGGCCACAATGGATATGCTAGCACTGTGTTCATTCTTATCAGGCAAAAAGTCTTCCTAAATACTGGATCCCAGAAACTACTACATTACAAAATACTTATCTTTGCAGGATGGCATTGATTTGCTTCTGGAAGGTTGGGATACTTGATTTGGCAGTCAGATACACAAGAGATAGGAAGGGAACTACATCTTGTTAAGGGCTACCACAGACAATGAAGTGCTATCAATACTAAATGTATATGCACCAAGTGGTACAGCATCCAAATTTCTAGAGAAGTTCAAGCAAGTTATAGGAAGAAAATGACAGCAAAACTATATTAGTGAGGGACCTCAACCTCTACCTCTCAAAATCAGATAAACAAAAAGAGTCTATAGAGGTTAATAGAATCTTAGAAAACTTAGATATGATAGATCTCTGTAAGAAACTGAAAAAGGATAGAAAAGAACACAGCTTTTTCTAGGCAGTACATGCCCCATGCAAAAACTGACCATATATTAGGGCATAAAAACATCACAATCAAATGCACAAATAGTAAATGCTTTCTTTTCAGACCACAATGCAATAAAAATTATATTCAGTAAGGGGCTGGGGAAAGACAGACTAAAAACCAATTGGAAATCAAATAATTTAATTTTAAATGATAAGTGGGTCAAACAACACATCATAGAAACAATAATTTAACCTAAAATAATGATAATAATGGGACAACACAACAAAACTTATGGGATTTAGTCAAAGCAGAACTTTTTTTCATTTTTTAAATTTTAAATTTTTATTTTCAAAGCAGTTCTTAGTGGAAATTTTAGATCTCTAAATAGTTATATGACCAAAATAGAAAAAGAAGAGTTTAATGAATTGCACATCCAACTAAAAAAGCTAGAAAAAAACAAATTTTAAAATCCCATTATGTGCTAAATTAGAAATTCTGAAAATCAAGGGAGAGAGTAATAAAATTGAAAATAAGAAAACTATCAAACTAATTAATAAAGCTGAGAATTAGTATTATGAAAAAACCTAACAAAACAGATAAAGATTTAATTAATTTAATTAGAAAAAATAAGAAAAAAAACCCCAAATCACCAGGATCAAAAATGAAAAGGATGAATTTATCACCAATGAAGGAGATTAAAGCAATAATTAGGAGCCATTTTGTTCAACTATATGCCAACAAATCTGACAAAATCTAATTAAAATTGAAAAATACAAATTTCCCAGATTAAGTAAAGAAGAAACAAATTATTTAAATAGGCCTATTTTAGAAAAAAGAAATTGAATAAGCCATCAATGAACTCCCTAAGAAAAAATTTCAAGGGCCAGGTGGATTTAGAAGTGAATTCTACCAAACTTTTAAAGAACAATTAATTCCAATACTATGTAAAGTATTTGGAAAAATAGGTAAAGGATGAGTCATGCCAAATTCCTTCTATAACACAAATAGAGTACTGATATAAAACAGGAACAGCCAAAACAGAGAAAAGAAAATTACAGACCAATCTCCCTAATGAATATTGATGCAAAAGTTTTAAATAACATGCTGGCAAAGAGATTACAACTTATCAGCAGGATAATACACTACAACCAAGTGGAATTTATACCAGGAATGCAGGACTGGTTCAATATCAGGAAAATTATTGCCATGATCAACCATATCAATAACAAAACCAACAGAAATCATATGATAATTTCAATAAATGTGGGAAAAGCTTTTGACTAAATATTGTACCCATTCCTATTAAAACCACCAAAGAACATAGGAATAAAGGGTGTTTTTCTTAAAATGACAAGCAGCATCTATCTAAAATCATAAACAAGCATTCACTGTGATGGAAAGAAGCTGGACATATACCCTATAAGATCGGGGTGAAACAAGGATGCCCATTATCACCACTATTATTCAATATTGTACTAGAAATGTTGGCTTTAGCAATAAGAAAGGAAAAAAAATAAAGGAATTAGAAAAGGCAATGAGGAAATAAAACTATCATTATGCAGATGATATGATGATATATTTAGAGAATCCTAGAAAATCATCCAAAGCCTACTTGAAACAATTAACAGGTTTAGCAAAGTTGTGGGATACAAAATAAATCCACACAAATCATCAGCATATCTATATATTACAACAAATCCCAGCAGTAAGAAATAGAAAGAAAAATTCCATTAAGAAGAATGGTAAACAAAATAAAATAAATACAATATTTGAGTGTCTACCTGCCAAGACAAACCCAGGAACTACATGAAAACAATTACAAAATACTTCTCACACAAATAAAATCAGATCTAAACAATTGAAAAAATATCAACTGTTCATGGGTAGGCAAGGCTAAATTAATAAAAATGACAATTTTACCTAATTTGGTCTACTTTTTCAGTGCCATATCAATGAAACTACTAAAAAATTATTTTAAAGAGCTAGAAAAAATAATAACAAAATTCTAACCTACCAGACATATAACTTTATACTAGTATTTCTCTTCTGCTATTTCTAGTCCAAAAATTACTCTTAAGCTGAAACAAACAAAACATCAACATTAAAGAGAAGTCATTATCATTGTCCCATCTACCTTGCACAGTGAACCTATCCCCTTTTTTGATAGTTCTTTTGCCTATTGCATCCCCAAAAAAAAACAAACACCCACAAAAAAACCCTTTCCAATGGCTAAAAAATCATCTGTTACTAACCTAACCTCATTTCGAGTTTCAAGGTTTCTGATATGATTACAGAACCATCCCATTCTTTTTAAATTCTGTTACCTGATCTTGAATCCATGTATCTTTTTACAATCTTACTTGGTAGGTGAATTTCTTCTTTTTTTAACAGAATAGTTTAATGTTCTATTTTCATCAAACTTTGTCATTAAATCTTTCAGTCTCACAACAAACCTCTGAGGTTTTGAAAATATTGTTTTCCAAATAAGGAAACTGAAATTGAAGGTGGTTAAATGAATTGGTGAAATGAAATGTTAAACATCTGCAACTATCAGAGATGTGATTCAAATACCAATTTTCTAGGGTCTATGTTCTATGTATTATTCAATGTGTCAAACTTGCAGTATTTGAGTTTTTGTATTTTCAAATTAGTCTTTTAAGACAAATTCCCCTGTCTTCTTCATAAGAATTGTTTCCTATTTTGTCTTTGAATTTCATTCTTAGGATTTTCCCATTTGGGATTGGATTTCATAAAATTTTAAAGCAAGAGATTGTACTTTTCTTTTCTTTGTCTTTTTCATAATGACTTTTCTAAAATAGAAGGCACATTATATTCTTCTATCAAAAAAGTGAAGATGGAATTGTACTGTGGGCACAAGGTTCCCATCATTTCGACTTCAGTTACCAGTTTCATCTTTTTGGAAGAAACAAATCTAAGATAACATTTCCCCTCACTATCTATCCTTCATTTTCTGAAACAATCAGATAAGCTCCAGCAGATGGGCAGATAAATGAAGTATCTCATAATTTATTATATAATTTTTCAGTGAAAAGTTTATGAGCCCATTTTTTTTCTAGCTATTTATAAGCTATGGAGTATATGTACTAAAAGTGGACCCAGAGGACCTACATTGAAATCTACCTCTGTTGACTATTTAAAATCTATGATCCTATCTTGTGATACCTGCCTCTGTTGAATTTCACCCAAATGCTCTATCTCTTGATTCAAATATTTTTCCCACGAGTTCATCAAGTAACATAATTTATCTAACGTTCTTCATAATCTTTAAAGTGATATGTCATATGGTGATGGTGGTGGTAATTGTAGTAGTAGTAACATATTCATTCTTCTAATCATATGTTTGGTAAAGTTCATATACAAACTGTTCTAGAAAAAGTCACCATATATACTTTATTCCATCTCTAGATTATTTTGATTACTTTCAATAAATAAACAATTCTGAAAATTTTTCATTCTACTTGAAGATTACTAAATATCCAATAAGGTGAAATCCATTTAAATCACATGGGTCAATCTTGTGTCTGACAAATATAAAGATTTATACTGGTTGGATACACTGCTTGGTAAAAAAAAAAAAAAATTTTTTTTTGGAAAATTGGAAAGTATTCTGGCAGAATCCATTTACCAACATAAGGTAAAATAGATGCATGACCCAAATATAAAGGGAAATATCACAAGAAAACTAGAAGATGAAATACAACACATATCAGGCTTATTGACAGAAGAATTTATGAATAAACAAGAATTACATAGAGCATTGTGAGACGCACAATGGATAATTTTGATGCATTAAATTAAAAGAAATTTGTACAAATAAAACCAATTTAGCAAAAATTAGAAGGAAAGCAGAAAACTAAGGGAAATTTTATACATAGTTTCTTGAATAAAGGTTTCATCTTAAATATATAGAAAACTCTGCCAAATAAATAAGAATATGAGTCATTCTCCAATTGATAAAAGATATGAACAGGCAATTTTGCAATGAAGAAATCAAAATTACATATAGCCAAATGAAAAAAAGGTTCTAACTCATTATTGATTAAAAAAATGCAAATTGAAACAACTTTGAAATATCAACTTATACCTCAAAAGAAAAATGACAAATAGAAAAATGAAGACACTAATTTACTGTTGGAGCTAATGAACTGATCCAATCATTTTGGAGACTATTCTGGAATTATGCCCAAAGAATGATAAAACTGTGTATACCCTTTGACTACTATCTCAGCTGTTTCCCAAGGAGATCAGAGAAAAAAGAAAAAGAACCCATATGTTGTAAAATATTTATAGTCTCTCTCTTTGTGTGGCAAAGAATTGGAGATTGAAGGGATGCCTATCAATTGGGGAATGACTAATCAAATTTGTAGTAGTATGATTATTATAGATACTGTACTGTAAGAAATAATGAGCTAATTGGTTTTAGAGAAACATGAAAAGACTCCCTTACATGAAATAATGAAAAGTGAAGTAAGCAGAACCAGGAGAACATTGCATACAGCAAAAGCAATACAGTTTGAAAAACAACTGTGAATGACCAAGCTATTCTGATATTATAAATTTTCAACTCAACTATAAAGGACTTATGAAGGAAGATGTCATTCACCTCCAGAGAAAGAATTAATAAAAGTACGCATAGTATAGTTCTACATATATTTATAAATCTGTGTCAAATGATGGCCTTCTTCAGTTCAGTGCAGTGCAGAAGGAAAGGAAGAAGGCAGTCCAAAACTTAAAAAATGATAAAGACATTTAATTTAAAAAAAAATTCATATGGGTCAATGTTATATCTGAATGATAGATAGCAAGTTTTGGTTTTTGTTATTTGTTAACAGTATAATTTATTTGCTAGATTCTCAAGGATATTCTGAAGTTGATAGTTTTTAGTATAAATATGTACTTGTTTTATGAAGGATAACAAGTTGCTGGTGTAAATTCTTGCTCTTTTGTTTTTTAACATCTTACAGGTGTTATATTTTTGTGATCCTCAGTGACACGTTGCACCATTTCTATAGTTTCTTACAAAATCTGCATCAGGTAAACCCAAGATCCTTGAGGACCCGCATTCTATAATTACTGGTAGTAAAGATGTGGTCATTCATCACTATAATAAAAATATGCCATTATCATGTATCATTAGCAATCTCATGGCCTCTATCTAGAAGTATACCAACACTGATCCTATTCAATAAATCCTATAAACTAATCTATTGATAAATAATCTCTGTGTCTCATATTTCATTCCAATATTAAATATGAGCTACTAACTTAGCCTGTTCAATCCAAGACATAATATTTGATATTACAAATGTTTTTTAACATGTTTTTCCATTGAACTTTGGGATATTGGGAGGTCTCTCATCATTCATTCATTATACATAATATGTACAATCACGTCTTATATCCCATGTGTCATGTCTGGAGAAAAGTCAAAGCATTGATCAGGGTCACCTTCATCTACTCGTTCTACCTGACCTACAGAATCAAGTGCAAAGACTTTTTTGTTAAAACTTAATGTTGACTGAAAGTGCAAATGAACTTTTTGACATATTCTATCTATATCAATATACTGACTATTTACTCCTATATACTGTTTTCATTACAATGTTTGTATATGAGGGCAGGGTAGTACGGAAGATGTGAATGCTTTTACAAATGTACATTTGTTATTTTATTGTTGTTTAATTGTTCAGTCATGTCCAATTCTTCATGATCCCATAAACCATAGCATGCCAGGGCCCTTCTATTTCCACTATTAGTCTATACTATTATCATTAATATTAAACTTAATATTCTGATATTCTTGCTATATATGGTGTCTCCAAAGTTTAAAAGCAGT
The DNA here is from genome assembly GCF_016432865.1 of Antechinus flavipes. Classification (NCBI taxonomy): domain Eukaryota; kingdom Metazoa; phylum Chordata; class Mammalia; order Dasyuromorphia; family Dasyuridae; genus Antechinus; species Antechinus flavipes. Next base: position 86,359,719 of record NC_067401.1, on the reverse strand, counting down.
GGTAAAATGTTGAAAGGAGAAGCTAAGTGCTTCAGGAAACCCAGTTTCAGACCCTTAGTAGATGTGCAGTAACAAAGATCCCAGGCCAAATCCCACTTCGTCATTGTTTGGGCCTGATTGGCCCACAGTAAACATAAAAAGTAAATGTTTCTGTTTGGCCAGAAATCTTGAGGTTCCCCTCCCCATACACAGAGACACACACAAACACAGACACACACATATAGACACACACAAACACAGACACAGACATACACACACACACACACACACACACTCACATGTCTGTATGGAGTTACTGTTGTTGTTGTTTTGACAAGGTGAAAAAGGCCACTCTCTGCCTCATTTCTTACCTAGGCTTCATCCCTGAATGGGTATGGCCTCAGTCAAACTGAGACCTGCTGAAGGGCCAAGGGTTCCCATTTTATACCACGGCGATCTCCAGTCTGATTTGATCTACATCTGGTCACTGAACCCTGGAGGGATTCTGGAGGGGAAAGTGAGGCAGGCTTGCCCGGCCCTCCCTCATTTAATTAAATGCAACTCACTTATACGTCACAGCATCACCTCCTTGATATCACGGTCCTTTCTGAAAACAAGGGACAAAACAACAACCCAGGGCACTTAATTCCTGTTGGCCTTAATCAATGGAGGAGTAAATGGTAAACTACTGTAGTATTTTTGCCAAGAAAATCCCTTCAACAACAAAGAATCAACAGGCTCATGAAGAGTCAGACCCAAGAAAATACCTTCACAATTGTGCAATTGTGTAGTTGAACAAATTACAAAAAAACAAATTCATACTATGTAGATTCACTGAATACATCCTCAGAAGTCTACTTCTTTGGCAGAATTCTGATCAAATAAAATACAAATTATGACTCTTTACATTGCTGTTCTAAAGTTTTTGATTAATCTACTATATGCTTGAAAAATTGTGAAAAACAGTTTAGGCTATGATAACAATCTAATTCTAGGAAAGTTTATTGAGTTCTCCGAGATTTTTTGAGGTCACTATTTGTAGTATGAAGATTCACCAACTTCTAGTCCTTGAGAAAATAAGCTACTAAGATATAAATTTAGTCATCAAGTTATATTTTATGAACTATTCAACAGGCACTAAATTGTTACACCCTTCAGTGATGCATAGAAATCCTTTTGTTTGAATATTTTCCTGGCAAAATTTACATAAATCACTGAATTCCACTAATTTCTAGTGAAAATATAGTATATTTTATAGAATTTATTTATATTTGTAGTATTTTTATTTATTATTATAAATTATTATTTATAACTATATTTATAGAATTTTATAGAAGTGTCATCATAGACCCTTTCATTCTGATAAGCAAATTAATATAACTGAGTTGTATGTATAAAGAAGCTGGCACTACTTTATCAATATATTTTTTGGCAAAGCCTATGTGGCAATGTTGTCCTTTTGGATTCCGTATTCCATGGAATATAAGATAGAGCCCCTTTTGATTACATTTGACAAATCCAACATAAAACCTCTTGAGACTTGAATGTTGTATAGCATAATAATGTTTGATTGTTCAAAGATATTTCTATAGCATCCCAACATGTTATTATAGGTTCCAAGAGTATTTACCAGTCTTCTTCCTAATTTTTTCATAGGAATTGTTACTCTTTCAACACCTGATGGGGCTGATGGGACCAATCATTAATAATGTCCTGGTTTTTGTTTCATTAACACTGTTGGGAGTTTTTAATGAGAATATACCCTAAATGTCTTATAGTTCTTTTACAAACTCAAAAGTGTACATTAAGATTTGAACCACATTTAAGTGTTATCATTTAAAACATGTTCAGCTTTTGACTTCAGGCTGTACTTGATGACTCTTAATGTTTTAATCTCCGTGCTAAGAACATACTGCCTCTTCATCCCTCTCTTAGAATCCATAATTTCTATTAAAGTTCAGCTCAAATACCAATCCTCTATGAGACATTTTTTGATTCTTCCAGCAGCTAATGTCACAACCCCAAATCCAAAATTATGTCAATTTTGTTCAAGTCTTATAGTTTATACCTTATTTCTCCAAATATAATATAAGCTCTTGAAGACAAGAACTATCTCATTTTTGCCTTTCTATCCTCAAAACCTAAACCTCAAAACTTGGAACATGGGAGGTATTTAAAAAATGTTTATTGATTGACTGACTTAGTATTTACCTGTTATATATACATATATGTATTTATATACATGTACATGTGTGTGTATGTGTATGTGTGTGTGTATGTATCTCATTTCATTCCAGTATAAGATTAGAGTTACTAATTTGATCAATTCATTCCTATATATTAAGCCATTGAAAAATCCCATAATTTCAGACATGGTATTATTTATAAAGAATTGTTCACTTCTCAAATTCTGTATCCCTAAAAGTTCTCTGATAGTGTGCTACACTTTTCTACCTCTTTACCTTTATTCACATTATTAACTCTTTTGGCAATACTAATTCTTTCTTATTTCTCTGTTCAGATACTACTTTATCCACAAAGGTCTAACTCAAATCCCAATATTTACATGAACACTTTCTTTCCTAGTCTCTCTCTGTCTTAACTCTTTCTTCTTCTTCAAAACTCCTTGTACATATATATATCAAAAAACTAATTACTTTTTACCTTATAATATAGTTGTTTGTATACATCTTATCACTGCTAGTAGATATTTTAAGTTAGTGAGATTAGGTTAGTCTTATTCATCTTTATATCACCCATGATGTAATATTAATAAAATTAGCACTTAGGAAGTATTAAAATTTTTTCTACTCAATCTAGGGATTCAGAGAACTACGCAGAAGACAATTAGGTTATCAAGTCAAGGCAGGATTTTTCTTTCTGGAGGAAAAAACATAATTTATTCCCATAAATAAGAAGTGACAAACACACTGATCACAACACTTCCCAGGGTAGCTCAAAGCAAATTAAAATTTATTTGGAGAATATTCAACAAAATGAATAAAAATACAATAAAACATAGGTAGCATTAAGATTTAAACTATGTCAATTACATAGCCCACAAAGATTCTTAAGTATGTGTGACAACCGCAGTAGCACCCCAGACACGTCAGAATCAGCCAGAGTCAGGATAAGCAAAAGTCCTTAGTCTTTATTCTTGGTCTTTAGACGCAGAATTGAACAGGATAGAAGCAGAATCTCTGCAACCGCCTTCCTCCTCATCTATGGCCAAAGTGACTCCAGTTCATTTTACTCCACCCCCAGTCCCTCCTACAATCTTCTATATATACCAATCATGGAGCCAGCACAGGATAGTGGGAAGGGCCATTTCCCAAGCATATGCCCATAGAGTATTGTCTAATTGGTAATTAGCCCTAAGTTCTTGAACTGACCTCAGTGCAACCACGCAAGAATTTCAGCCCTCTACAAGTAGGGCTTCTCTTTCTTTTTATGTTTGACATCATTGCTACAGACTACATTATACACGGGATTTTAGAATTCTCCTAGTATAAAATATTTCTGAGTAACTATATCAATAATAGGTTTTATTTAAATGAGAAATGGAAAATGCACAAGGAGATAAAGGAAATGAAACACACTCATACAAAAGTTAAATTACTCTATAAAATTAAACACAGCAGTAAGGACCATGAAGACAAAATGATTACTATTCTCTCTCTTCCTGTCAACTGGAAAATCTATTTTAAAAAAACATTATGTCACCATCAAATAGTAAGAGATATTGATTTATATTTAATTTACATAGAAAAGAGCTGTTATACCTATGTTTTAATAAACTGGATACAAAACAATGCCAATGATAACATACATACATAAGTGCTAAGCACATTTCTTTAACTTACCTCTCCTCCATTAACATACTCCATCACAAAACACAAACGATCTTTTGTCTGGAAGGAATATTTCAAGGACTTGAAAGGAAAAAAAAATATGTTTATGATGTAGACCCACATTGTCAGCATTATAATTATGAAGTGGTTTAAAAATTCTGTGAAATACTTCATTAATATCATATTTCATGGGCTAGATGAGATCTTAAGACATCTGGATTAATTTTGTCCAGCTCAACAATGACTATTTACGGAAAAAGAGTTCTTTATTTCTGAACTTATAATAATTTTAAATTAAAAATAAAACTTACAAATTATAATTAATACTTCTGATTCTACTATAGAATAAATATAACACTAATAATATTTAAATTTTTGTGTGCTTAATTGGGGGACCCCAAAATCTTCATACATGCTACCTCCAATTCATTTCACTTTATTCCAGTAGAGAAGTTTTCTTAAACGAAAGTTAAACATACTAAGTTGATTTTTAAAATGTTTTCAACATCACTTTTTCCCTCTAAATATTTCAGTTTATTAACTGAATCCAGTATGGCACACTGGTACAATATGAATATTGTGACTCAAAAGGATTTATTACAAAATATATGCCTACATCAGCCTTACTTTGCCATAACCTACATTAACACAGTTCAAGTTACAAATTGAAAAATAGATCTATTAATATAGGGGGGAAACTTCTTTGTAAAATTCTGCTTCACATAAACTAAAGAATCCCAAATGCCATTTTTTGGAAACAACTTCTTAAGTTTCAGTGTACCTATTTGGATTCATAATATAAACAGAACTTCATGACTGACAGAATGACTTCATAGCAAATCCAGAAGTAAGGTACTCAGTTTAATTGAAGGGATAGTTATATCACAGAAACACATACACATATTTCTTTCTCTCTCTCTCTCTCTCTCTTTCTCTTTCTCTCTCAGTTTTATACCTGGTGTATGATTGTTATATCATGCCTATTCCTATCTCTAATTTTTTCTACTTGATAGTCTGCTGAGTTATGACATAATCACTATAAGTTTGTCCTATAATGGTTATTTTCAAGCAATATTAATTATATATATATATATATATATATTACAATCTTACTTTCAAAATTAGGGTGGACTTCTGATTTATGATTTTTTTGTTGACATGCTCTCAAAGTCCCAGATAGTTTAATATATATATATATTACAATCTTACTTTCAAAATTAGGGTGGACTTCTGATTTATGATTTTTTTGTTGACATGCTCTCAAAGTCCCAGATAGTTTACTCTTTGATATTGTAATATTATGGATAAATAGGATTCTCAATATGTTAATATAACTCTGGTAACCACATTAAGATCACAAATCAAAATATATACAGATTAGAAAAGTCATGTGAATTCAATGCACTAGATGACTTCAGAGGTCCGTTTCAAATGTGGGATCTTATAATTATCTAAATGTTTCCAACATATTGAAAAACTGAGGTTCTTTTAAGCTCACTTTAAGCAAATAGAATACTTAAAATAAAGGACATTTAAAATTTTTTGTCTATTTATTAATTTATAGAATAATCACTAAAACAAAGTTTTAAGATGAAAAGAAATTCTTATTGTTCAAGGTTACTTACTGTTAAAAATGGGTGTCTCGTGTTTTTTAAAACTCTACTTTCTGTTAGAGTATGTGCCACTTCATCCTGGAAAAAGAAAAGGACAAATCTATAAAATCACATAATATGAGCATTAAGATTAAAATTTTAATGTGCCTCTAGATCACAAAGTTAAATTCAGAAGGAAAAAAAAAAAGATTTTAAAAGAAAAGTCATGCTTCCTTTCTTGATATGATGGTAATGAGAAGCCAGATAGTTAAACCACTGTGAAATTCAAATGGCTACATGATGACTGTTCAGTATCCAGTCATTTCATACCAAAACACAGATACAGAATTTAGTATCAAATGCCTTTCCTGTATCTCATTTCTACATATTTCCATTCTGGAAGGCAAATTGTTGCTTAGCCAAAAGGATATTCTTTAGCAGATTCCTATGAGAGCATTTGTCCATAAATGCTTTAAAAAGCATCTAAGGAAGACAGAGCCAAGATGATGAAAGAAAAGCAGGATTCAACAAGCACTTCCACAAACCCCTCCAAATATCTTTAAATAATGACTTTTAAACTAATGCTATAGAGTCAAAACCCACAAAAAGACAGACTGAAACAATTTTCTAGCTAAAGAAAACTTGGAAGGTCAGCAGGAAATATCTGTCAAACTAGGGTGAGAGGAAGCACACCCCAGCCCCAGCAAAGTAGGAGCAGTTCTTGAGAACCACTGAATCAGCTAAGCAAAAGATTAGAGGTGTCTCTTTGCTAGCACAGAAGCAAGACTCCTTTGTTTTGCATATACTCAGATGAGGGATTTAGACCTAGCTCACAGTACCAGAACGAAAGAGAGCACTAGCACACTAGAACTTACAAAAACAGTAGCAAGGCTAAAGACAGTGCTTCTGATTACCAACAGACCAGAGGACAGGGCATGAGAATAGTAAAAACATCTTTCCTTTGATCATACCACCTTGAAAGAACTGAAAACTTACAATTCTCTAGAAGGATCTCTGAAAACAGTTGCACAAAACCCTGAACCATGGGACATTGCATCTTCCATCCTGGAAACAGAGCCCTACTTTAACAAAAAGTTTAAAAATGGATTGAAAAAGATTCTGACCATAGAAAGTGACTATGGTGAAAAGGAAGTAACAGTTTCCAGATCACATGAATCAAAAGACATACAGAGAAGACAACAAAATCAAAGATCTCACTTCCAAAGCTTTCAAGAAAGAGCACAAGGATTTTGAAAATCAAGTAAGAGAGGTAGAGAAAAAATTGGGAAGAGAAATAAGGATGATGCACAAAGTACAGAAAGCCAATGAGGAGAAGAATACCACAAAAAAGCAAAATTAGCCTAATGGAAAAGGAAGTATAAAAGCTCACTGAGAAAAATGATTCCTTAAAAATTAGAAGTGAACAATGGGAAGATAATGACTTTATGAGTAATCAACAAAGAATCAAATAAAATCTTAAAAAAAAGAAAAAGGAAAAAAACAATGTGAAACATCTCATTAGGAAATCAACTGACCTGGAAAATAGATCCAGGAGAGATAATTTAAGGATTATTGAATTATCTGAAAGCCATGATCAAGAAAAAAAAAAAAAAGAGTCTAGACATTACCTTTCAAGAAATTACAATGGAGTGGAGCCAAGATGGCAGAGAGCACACCTGCTTCTTTCTGATCTTCTCTCTGGACCCTCAACTAATTACCAAATTCAATCTCTGAATTAGTTCTAGAATGGCAGAATTCATGAATATTTGGAATACAGCAAATTAACAGCAAAAGGTAATTTCAAAGATTGCCAGAAAAGGCCTATTTTGGTTGGGCACAGAGGGAGGCGAGATGTACAATGCCAGCACATGCTGTGCAGATCCAGGGCAGGGTGTGGTCTCTGCAGGGAGGTGCAGACTCTGTATGGTGGAGACTCTATGGGGAGGACTCTACCACAGGGTTGGCCACTCTGCCCTGATTTCTGTTATGGGTATACATAGAGAGTGCGTGAATTAAGACACCTCTGAGATATCACTACACACCTGTCAGATTGGCTAGAGTGACAGGGAAAGATAAAGATGAATGTTGGAGGGGATGTGGGAAAACAGGGACACTGATACATTGTTGGTGGAATTGTGAACACATCCAGCCATTCTGGAGAACAATTTGGAACTAGGCTCAAAAAGTTATCAAACTGTGCATACCCTTTGATCAAGCAGTGTTACTTCTGGGCTTATATCCCAAAGAAATACTAAAGAAGGGAAAGGGACCTGTATGTGCCAAAATGTTTGTGGCAGCCCTGTTTGTAGAGAAGCTGGAAAATGAATGGATGCCCATCAATTGGAGAATGGCTGGGTAAATTGTAGTATATGAATATTATGGAATATTATTGTTTGGTAAGAAATGACCAGCAGGAGGATTTCAGAAAAGCCTGGAGAGACTTAAAGGAACTGATGCTGAGTGAAATGAGCAAGACCAAGAGATCGTTATATACTCCAACAACAATACTATATGATGATCAATTCTGATGGACCTGGCCATCTTCAGCGATGAGATAAACTAAATCAGTTCCAGTGGAGCAGTAATGAACTGAACCAGCTACACCCAGCAAAAGAACTCTGGGAGATGACTAAGAACCATTACATTGAATTCCCAATCCTTATACTTTTGCCCACCTGCATTTTTGATTTCCTTCACAGGCTAATTGTACAATATTCAGAATCCGATTCTTTTTGTACAGCAAAATAATGGTTTGGTCATGTATACTTATTGTGTATCTAATTTATATTTTAATATATTTAACATCAACTGGTCATCCTGCCATCTAGAGGAGGGAGTGGGGGGAAGGAAGGGAAAAATTGGAACAAGAGGTTTGGCAATTATCAATGCTGTAAAGTTACCCATACATATATCCTGTAAATAAAAGGCTATTTAAAAAAAGAGAAAGAGAGAGAGAGTGCATGTATAATTTGATTTTACTGTCATAATATAAAAAAGGAATTAGAGGTGGAAAAGGGATTGTACCAGAAAAAAGGAAAAGTGGAGGTAAAATGAAGGAAATTACATCTCACGAAGAAGCAAAGAAAACCTATTATAATTGAGGGAAAGAAGGGAGGAGGTTAAACATTGTGTGAATTTACTCTCATCGGATCAGCCTCAAAGAGACAATATTAGACATATTTGGTTTAGAGAAACTTCTCTCATCTTATTGAAAAGAGGGAGGGGGGGGAAGCAAAAAGGGAAGAGGTAGGCTAAATAGAAGGGAAAATAAAAATAGTAGGGGAAAGATATGACAGGGGGAGGGACTCTCCCTAAAGAGGGAGGGCTATGTGAGGCAAGTGGTGCTCATAAGTTAAATACTGGGGAAGAGGGAAAGGGCAAAAGGAAAGAGAAAAATATAATCTGGAGATAATAAGATGGCAGGAAATATAGAATTGGAAGTTTTAACCATAAATGTGAATGTAGTGAACCCCCTCCCCCCATAAAGCGGAGGCAGATAGCAGGCTGGATTAAAAGTCAGAATTCTACAATACGTTGTTTACAGGAAACACATTTAAAGCAGAGTGATACATACAGAGAACAGGTAAAAGGCTGGAGCAGAATCTATTATGCTTCAGGTGAAGTTAAAAAAAAGCAGGGGTAGCCATCCTGATCTCAGATCAAGCAAAAACAAACATTGATTTAATTAAAAGAGATAAGGAAGGAAACTATATCTTGCTAAAGGGCAGCATAGATAATGAAGCAATATCAATACTAAATACCACTTTAGTGGTATAATATGGAAATTCCTAACGGAGAAGTTAATAGAGCTGCAAGAAGAAATAGACAGCAAAACTATAATAGTGGGAGATCTCAACCTTGCTCTCTCAGAATCAAATAAATCAAACCACAAAATAAATTAAAAAGAAGTTAAGGAGGTAAATAGAATACTAGAAAAGTTAGATATGATAGATCTTTGGAGGAAATTGAATGGAGACAGAAAGGAGTATACTTTCTTTTCAGCAGTTCATAGAACCTATACAAAAACTTACCATATATTAGGGCATAAAAACCTCAAAATCAACTGCAGAAAGGCAGAAATAGTAAATGCATTTTTTTTCAGATCATGATGCAATAAAAATTACAATCAATAAAAAGCCAGGGGAAAATAGACCCCCCCAAAAAAAATTATAACTAAACAATCTCATTCTAAAGAATAAATGAGTGAAACAACAAATTATAGACAAAATAATTTCATCCAAGAGAATGACAATAATGAGACAACATACCAAAATTTGTGGGATGCAGCCAAAGTGGTAATAAGGAGAAATTTCATATCTCTAGAGGCTTACTTGCATAAAATAGAGAAAGAGAAGATCAATGAAATGGGCTTGCAACTAAAAATGCTAGAAAAAGAGCAAATTAAAAATTGCCCAATCAAATACCAAACTTGAAATTCTAAAAGAGATTAATACAGTTGAAACTAAAAAACTATTGAATTAGTAAATAAAACTAAGAATTGGTTTTGTAAAAAAAAAAAAAAAACCAATAAAATAGACATTTAGTAACTTTGATTAGAAAAAGTTAAGAGGAAAATCAAATTGTTAGTCTTAAAAATGAAAAGGGAGAATTTTCTACCAATGAAAAGGAAATCTGAGCAATAATTAGGAGTTACTTTGCCGAACTTTATGCTAATAAATTTGATAACCTAAGTGAAATGGAGGAATACGTACAAAAATACAGATTGACCAGATTAACAGAGGAGGAAGTAAATTGCTTAAATAGTCCTATTTCAGAAAAAGAAATAGAACAAGCTATTAATGAACTCCCTAAGAAAATATCCCCAGGACCAGATTGATTTACATGTGAATTCTACCAAACATTTAAAGAATAATTAACTCCAATACTATATAAACTGTTTGAAAAAATAAGGAATGAAGAACCCCTACCAAATTCCTTTTATGACACAGATATGCTACTGATACCTAAACAGGAAGGATGAAGACAGAGAATGAAAACTATGGACCAATCTCCCTAATGAATATTGTTGCAAAAATATTAAATAAAATATTAGCAAAGAGATTACAGAAAATTATGTTCAGGATAATAGACCATGACCAAGTAGAATTTGTATCAGGAATGCAGGGCTGGTTCGATATTAGGAAAACTATTAGCAGAACTGGCTATATCAATATCCAAATTAATAAAAACCATATGATTATCTCAATAGATATAGAAAAAGCATTTGATAAAATCCAACACCCATTCCTATTAAAAACATTAGACAGTATAGGAACAAATGGACTTTTCCTTAAAATAGTCAGTTGCATTATTTAAAACTGTCATCATATGTAAAGGGGATAAACTGGAACCATTCCTAATAAGACAGGAGTGAAACAAGGTTGCCCACTATCACCATTATTATTCAATATTGTATTAGAAATGCCAGCCTCGGCAATAAGAGATGAAAAAGAGATTAAAGGAATTACTGTAGGTAATGAGGAAACCAAATTATGACTCTTTTCAGAAGATATGATGGTCTACTTAGAGAACCCCAGAGAATCAACTAAAAAGCTATTAGAAATAACCCACAACTTCAGCAAAGTTGCAGGATACAAAATAAATCCACATAATTCATCAGTATTTTTATACATCACCAACAGAATTCAACAGCAATAAATACAAAGAGAAATTCCATTTAAAATAACTGGCAATAATATAAAATATTTGGGAATCTATCTGCCAAGGGAAAGTCAGGAACTATATGAGAAAAACTATAAAACACTTTTCACACAAATAAAGTTATATCTAAACAATTGGAAAAATATCGAATGCTCTTGGATAGGTTAAGAGAATATCATAAAGATGACAATACTACCTAAACTAATCTATTTATTTAGTGCTATACCAAGCACTACATATACCAACTATTTTACTGACCTAGAAAAAATAACAATAAAATTCATCAAAAAAGATCAAAAGATCAAGAATTTCTTTCTTACTTTTTTCTTAAAATTATAACTTCTTATTGACAGAACATATGCCTGGGTAATTTTTTTACAACATTATCCCTTGCACTCACTTCTGTTCCAACTTTTCCCTTCCCTCCTTCCACTCCCTCCCCTAGATGGCAACCAGTCTTATACATGTTAAATATGTTATAGTATATCCTACATACAATATATGTGTGCAGAACTGAACAGTTCTCTTGTTGCACAGGGAGAATTGGATTCAGAAGGTAAAAATAACCTGGGAAGAAATACCAAAAAACAAACAGTTTACATTCATTTCCCAGTGTCCTTTCTTTGGACATAGCTGCGTCTGTCCATCATTGATCAATTGGAAGTGAATTAGATCTTCTCTTTATCGAAGATATCCACTTCCGTCAGAATACATCCTCATTCAGTATTGTTGTTGAAGAATATAATGCTCTCCTGGTTCTGCTAATTTCACTTAGCACCAGTTCATGTAAGTCTCTCCAAGCTTCTTTGTATTCATCCTGCTGGTCATTTCTTACAGAACAATAATATTCCATAACATTCATATACCACAATTTACCCAACCATTCTCCAATTGATGGACATCTACTCATTTTCCAATTTCTAGCCACTACAAAAAGGGCTGCCACAAACATTTTGGCACATATAGGTCCCTTTCCCTTCTTTAGTATCTCTTTGGAATATAAGCCCAGTAGTAGTACTGCCAGATCAAAGGGTATGCACAGTTTGATAACTTTTGGGGCATAATTCCAGATTGCTCTCCAAAATGGATAGATTCGTTTACAACTCCACCAACAATGGATCAATGTCCAGTTTTTCCGCATCCCCTCCAACATTCATCATTATTTTTTCCTGTCATCTTAGCCAATCTGACAGGTGTGTAGTGGTATCTCAGAGTTGTCTTAATTTGCATTTCTCTGATCAATAGTGATTTGGAACACTCTTTCATATGAGTGGAAATAGTTTCAATTTCATCATCTGAAAATTGTCTGTTCATGTCCTTTGATCATTTATAAATTGGAGAATGGCTTGATTTCTTATACATTAGAGTCAATTCTCTATATATTTTGGAAATGAGGCCTTTATTAGAACCTTTAACTGTAAAAATGTTTTTCCAGTTTGTTGCTTCCCTTCCAATTTTGTTTGCATTAGTTTTGTTTGTAAATGGTTTTTTAATTTGAAGTAATCAAAATTTTCTATTTTGCGATCAATAATGATCTCTAGTGCGTCTTTGGTCACAAATTCCTTCCTCCTCCACAAGTCTGAGAAGTAAACTATCCTGTTCCTCTAATTTATTTATGATCTTGTTCTTTATGCCTAAATCATGGACCCATTTTGATCTTATGTTGGTATATGGTGTTAAGTGTGGGTCCATGCCTAATTTCTGCCATACTAATTTTCCAGTTTTCCCAGGAGTGTTTGTCAAATAAGGAATTCTTTTCCCAAAAGGTGGGGATCTTTGGGTTTGTCAAACACTACATAGCTATAGTTATTGACTATTTTTGTCTTGTGAACCTAACTTCTTCCACTGATCAACTAATCTATTTCTTAGCCAATACCAAATGGTTTTGATGGCTGCTGCTTTATAATATAGTTTTAGATCAGGTACAGCTAGGCCACTGTCATTTGATTTTTTTTTCATTAATTCCCTTGAAATTCTCGACCTTTTGTTCTTCCATATGAATTTTGTTGTTATTTTTTCTGGGTCATTAAAATAGTTTCTTGAGAGTCTGATTAGTATAACACTAAATAAATAAGACTAGTTTGGGGAGTATTGTCATCTTTATTATATTTGCTCAGCCTATCCAAGAGCACTTAATATTTTTCCAATTATTTAAATCTGACTTTATTTGTATGGAAAGTTTTTTGTAATTTTGCTCATATAATTCCTGACTTTCCTTTGGTAGATAGATTCCCAAATATTTTATGCTATTGATGGTTATTTTGAATGGAATTTCTCTTTGTATCTCCTGCTGTTGGATTTTATTGGTGATGTATAAAAATGCTGAGGATTTATGGGGATTTATTTTGTATCCTGCAATTTTGCTAAAGTTATAAATTATTTTTAATAGCTTTTTACTAGAGTCTCTGGGGTTCTCTAAGTATACCATCATATCATCTGCAAAGAGTGATAGTTTAGTTTCCTCATTACCTACTCTAATTCCTTTAATCTCTTTCTCAACACTTCTTGCCAAGGCTGGCATTTCTAATACAATATTGAATAATAATGGTGATAGTGGGCAACCTTGTTTTACTCCTGATCTTACTGGGAAAGGTTCCAATTTTCCCCCCATTACATATGATGCTGACACTTTTAAATGTATGTTCCCAACTATTTTAAAGAAAAGTCCATTTATTCATCTCCTTTCAAGTGTTTTTATTAAGAACGGACATTGAATTTTATCAAATGCTTTTTCTGCATCTATTGAGATGATCATATGGTTTTTTATTAATTTGGTTATTAATATAGTCAATTATGCTAATAGTTTTCCTAATATTGAACCAGCCCTGCATTCCTGATATAAATCCTACTTGGTCATAGTGTATTATCCTGGGGATGATTTTTTGTAATCTTTTTGCTAATATTTTATTTAAGATTTTAGCATCAATATTCATTAGGGAGATTGGTCTATAATTGTTTTTCTCTGTTTCAACCTACCTGGTTTAGGTATCAGTACCATGTCTGTGTCATAAAAGGAATTTAGTAGGACTCATCCAATCCCTATTTTTTCAAATAGTTTATATAGCATTGGAGTTAATTGTTCTTTAAATGTTTGGTAGAATTCACATGTAAATCCATCTAGTCCTGGGGATTTTTTCTTAAGGAGTTGGTTAATAGCTTGTAATATTTCTTTTTCTAAAATGGGACTGTTTAGTCTATCTACTTCTTCCTCTTTTAATCTGGGCAAGCTATATTTCTATATATTCTTCCATTTCATTTAAGTTATTGAATTTACTGGCATAAAGTTGGGCAAAGTAACTCCTAATTATTGCTCTAATTTCCTCTTCATTAGTGGCGAGTTCTCCCTTTTCATTTTTAAGACTAACAATTTGATTTTCCTCTTTTTTTTTAAATCAGATTTACTAAGGATTTGTCTATTTTGTTGGTTTTTTCACAGAACTCTTAGTTTTATTAATTAATTCAATAATTTTTTTAATTTCAATTTTATTGATCACTCCTTTTATTTTTAGAATTTCAAGTTTAGTGTTTGACTGGGGGTTTTTAATTTGTTCCTTTTCTAGCATTTTTAGTTGCAAGCCCAATTCATTGACCTTCTCTTTCTCTATTTTATGCAAGTAGGCCTTTAGAGATATGAAATTTCCCCTTATTACCGCTTTGGCTGCATCTCACACATTTTGGTATGACATCTCATTATTGTCATTTTCATGGGAGAAGTTATTAATTATGTCTATGATTTGCTGTTTCACCCAATCATTCTTTAGTATGAGATTATTTAGTTTCTAATTATTTTTTTGGTCTATTTTCCCCTGACTTTTTATTGAATGTAATTTTCATTACATTGTAGTCTGAAAAGGATGCATTTATTATTTCTACCTTATTGCATTTGAGTTTGAGGTTTTTATGTCCTAATATATGGTCAATATTTATATAGGTTCCATGAACTGCTGAGAAGAAAGTGTACTGCTTTCTGTCTCCATTACATTTTCTCCAGAGAGCTATCATATCTAATTTTTCTAGTATTCTACTTACCTCTTTGACTGCTTTCTTATTTATTTTGTGATTTGATTTATCAAATTCTGAGAGTGCAAGGGTGAGATCTCCCACTATTATAGTTTTGCTGTTCTTCCTGCAGTTCTCTTAATTTCTCTTTTAAGAATTTAAATGCTATGCCACTTGGTACATATATGTTTAATATTGATATTGCTTCATTATCTATGCTACCCTTTAGCAAGATATAGTGCCCTTCCTTATCTCTTTTAATTAGATCAATTTTTGCTTTTGCTTGATCTGAGATGAGGATGGCTACTCCTGCTTTTTTTACTTCACCTGAAGCATAGTAGATTCTGCTCTAACCTTTTACCTTTACTCTGTTTGTATCGCCCTTGCTTCAGGTGTGTTTCCTGTAAACAACATATTGTAGGATTCTGGTTTTTAATCCAGTCTGCTAACCACTTCTTCTTTATAGGGGAGTTTACCCCATTCACATTTATAGTTAAAATTACCAATTCTATATTACTTGCCATCTTGTTAACTCTTGTTTATGCTTTTCTCCTTTCCTTCTCACTTACCCACCTCCCCAGTTTTAAACTTGTGAGCACCACTTGCTTCTCACAGCCCTCCCTTTTTACTATCCCTCCCCCTATCTTAGAGTTCCTCCTCCTATCTTACTCCTTTTCCTCACAATTTCTGTATTCCCTTCCACTTGGCTTACTCCTTCTCTTTTCACTTTTCCCCTCCCATTTTTCAATGAGGTGAGAGAAGCTTCACCATAAATGAAATATGTCTAATATTTTTCTCTTTAAGCCAATTCTTTTGGCAGTAAGATACACACTATGTTCATCCCCCTCCATTCTTTCTCTCAGATATAATAGGTTTCCTTTGCCTCTTCGTGAGATGTAGTACTTCCACTTTACCCTTTTCTGGGTATAATTTCCTTTCCACCTCTAGTTTCTAGAACAAAGTACACATGTGTTCTTCATATATCTTTATAGCAGAAATATAGTTCCCAAGATTTCTTTTTACCTTTTTAGGTTTCTCTTGAGTTCTATATTTTTAGATCAAACTTTTTGTTTAGTACTGGTTTTTTTCATCAAAAATAGATGAAATCACTTATTTCATTGATTCCCTGGAAAAAGATGCTCATTCTAGCTGGGTAAGTTATTTTTGGCTGCATACCACGATCCTTAACCTTTTGGAATATCATATCCCAGGCCCTTTGATCCTTTAATGTGGAATGCTGCTAGATGCTGAGTAATCCCTATTGTGGCTTCTCTATATTTTAATTGATTTTTTTCTAGCAGCTTGCAATATTTTTTCCTTCATCTGATAGTTCTGGAATTTGGCCACTGTATTTGATTTTAGGGTCCCTTTCAGCAGGTGATCAATGAATTCTTTCAATGTCTATTTTACCCTCTCTTTCTATGACTTCTGGGCAGTTTTCTTTCATAATTTCCTGGAAAATAATGTCCAGGCTCTTTTTTCATCATTTTTTTCAGGGAGTCCAAGAATTCTCAGTTTGTCTCTCCTAGATCTATTTTCCAGGTCTGTTGTTTTTCCAAGAAGGTATTTGACATTTTTTCCCAATGTTTCATTTTTTTTGGTTTTGCTTGACTGATTCTTGGTGTCTCCTCGAGTCATTCAATTCCATTTGTTCAATTCTGATTTTCAATGAAGTATTTTCTTCACTCACTTTTTTAATATCTTTTTCTAATTGTCCAATTGAGTTCTTTTATTCTATGGGATTTTTTTCCCATTTTACCAATTTTATTTTTTAGAGAGCTATTTTCTTTTTCCAGTTCACTAATTCTGTTTTTCAAGGATTTGATTTCTTTATCCACTCTATCTTTAAATGAGTGGGAATGACTTATCCAGACTCTCTTGCCAAGCTTCCCTTTCCTTTTCCCATTTTTCTTCTAACTCTCTTGTGAGAGCCTTTTTAATTTCTTCTATGAGAGTCATCTATGTTGAGGACCAGATCATATCTCCCCTATGGGGATTCATTTGGAGACAGTCTGTTTTTAGACTCCTCAGGGTTTAAAGTCTGCTCTCTATCCATATGGAAGCTATCAATAGTTAAGAGTGTGCTTTAATTTTTTGCTCATTTTGTCAAAGAAGAGTCAAATAAAACAAACTAACAAGAAAAACAAATGGTCTGCTTTTTTGGGGGGGGGAAGAGGGGAGAGTGGCTGGATGATATTACTGAGCTTCCTCGACAGACTGCAGGGGGCAGCAGCGAGGCACTAGCAGGACAGCGATGGCTGTGCTGTGTCTGTGCTCTGAGACTCAGAGCGTGCTGAGACACTCTGGGTGGGTGTGGCCAGGTTCCAAGAGACCCTAGCTTTTTGCGGTTATAGTCTTCACCCCCCTGTGTTTTTAGCTTCTCTGCTTGTCTGACAGGGCAAAGTATCCAATACTATAATAAAGCTCTCCCTGCAGCTGTGAGCTACCTGCCTTACTCTGTCTGCTGTGCTGTTGCTGCCTTCCTTGAGCTTGTGCCTGATCTAAAATTGTCCCCACCTATGATCAAAAACAGACCTTTTCTGGCAAATTTCCAGGATATCTTCTCTTGGTAATTATTTGTGGGTTTTTTTTTTTTTCAGTGATGCACTACTTCCACTATATGAAATAAATTATTCTGAGAGAAAACAAGGAGCTTAAGCAGATGTGTGTGTCCTCTCCGCCATCTTGGGTGGAAGTCAAAAGGTCAAGAATTTCAAGGGAACTAATTTTAAAAAAAATCAAATGAAGGTGGCCTAGCTCTATCAGATCTAAAACTATATATAAAGCAGCGGTCATCAAAACCAGTTGGGACTGGCTAAGAAATAGACTAGTTGATCTGTGGAATAGATTAGGTTCAAAGGACAAAATAGTCAATAACTATAGCAATCTAGTGTTTGACAAACCCACTTTTGGGGTAAGAACTCACTATTTGACAAAAACTTCTGGGAAAATTGGAAACTAGTATGATAGAAACTAGGTATTGACCTACACTTAACACCATATACCAAGAAAAGATCAAAATGGGTTTATGATCTAAGCATAAATAATGATACTACAAATAAATTAGAAGAACATAAGATAGTTTACCTCTCAGATCTGTGGAGGAGAAAGAAATTTGTGACCGAAGGAGAACTAGAGATCATTGTTGATCACAAAATAGGTAATTTTGATTATATTAAGTTAAAAAGATTTTGTACAAACAAAACTAATGCAGACAGATATTAGAAGGAAAGTGATAAAGTGGGAAACTATTTTTACATTCAAAGATTCTGATAAAGGCCTCATTTCTAAAATATATAAAAAATTGACTCAAATTTATAAGACATCAAGCCACTCTCCAATTGATAAATAGTCAAAGAAAATGAACAGACAATTTACAGATGAAGAAATTGAAATTATTTCTAGTCATATGAAAAGTGCTCCAAATCACTACTGATCAGAGAAATGCAAGTTAAGATAACTCTGAGGTACCTCTACACACCTCTCAGATTGGCTAAGATGACAGGAAAAGATAATGATGAATGTTGGAGGGGATGTGGGAAAACTGGGACACTGATGCATTGTTGTTAAAGTTGTGAATGAATCCAATCATTCTGGCGAGCCATTTAGAACCATACTCAAAAAGTTATCAAACAGTGCATACCCTTTGATCCAGCAGGTTACTACAGGTTTATATCCTAAAGTGATCTTAAAGGAGGGAAAGGGACCCACATGTGCAAAAATGTTTGTGGCAGCCCTTTTTGTAGTGGCTAGAAATTGGAAACTGAATGGATGCCCATCAACTGGAGAATGGCTGAATAAGTTATGGTATATGAATGTTATGGATTACTAGCAGGTGATTTCAGAGGCTTGGAAAAACTTACATGAACTGATGCTAAGTGAAACGAGCAGAACAAGAAATTGTTATACATGGAAAGAACAAGACTATAAGATGATCAATTCTGATGGATGTGGCTCTCTTCAACAATGAATTGATTCAGACCACTTTCAATTGTTCAGTAATGAATAGAGCCATCTACCCAGGGAGAGAGCTGTGGAAACTGAATGTGGACCACAACACAGCATTTTTACTCTTTCTGTTGTTATTTGCTTGCATTTTTGTTTTCCTTCTCAGGTTTTTTTTTCTTTCTAGATCCGTTTTTTTCTTGTGCTACAAGATAACTTTATACACACACACACACACACACACACACACACACACACACACACGGGATTTAACATATATTTTAACATGTATTGGAATACCTGACATCTAGGAGAGGGGGTGGAGGGAAGGAGAGGAAAATTTGGAACACAAAGTTTTGCAAGGGTCAGTGTTGAAAAATTACCCATGCATATGTTTTGTAAATAAAAAGCTGTAATAAAAAAAGAAAAAAAAAGAAATCATCAAATGTAAATGTTCTGATATTCTAGAATCAGAGGAAAGCATCTAAGAAATTGCTTAGATATAAATGTAACTTTAAAAACCCAATAATTTGTCTTTATAAATGAGTGGTATATTCTGAAGGGTGGAGCCAATATGGCACAGAGTAGACAGGACATTGCCTAAGCTCTTTCCAATTTCTCTCAAAATTAACTCTAGTTCAAGTCTCTGAAAGAATTTTGGAATGACGGAACCATAAACAAACAGAGCATAATAATTCTCCAGCTTAATATATCTTGGAAATATTTAAAAGAATTATCTCAATTGGGCAGGGGAAATATAGTCCAGTGTAGGCATGGTGAGCCAATGCTATGGGGACCTTGCAGGAGGCTCTTAGCCAAAATACAGCAGTGCTGATTACTCTCTTCTGGGTTCAGAAAGTTAGAGGATCAGTAGATCAGTTGTGAGAACTCCAATGCAACCAAAGAAAGTAAATTGTAAGTCTCCAAACCCCAATATAAAGGTGGGACTTGGCCAGGCTCATACTATACAGTGGGAAAGTCTGGATGAATTCTCCCATAAAACAGAAGCAGATGGCAAAGCTGATTAAATGCTTGAATCCTACAATATGCTGTTTACAATAATCACATTTGTAGGAGAGAGATACATACAAAGAAAAGGTAAAAAGCTGGAGGAGAATCTTTATGCTTCAGGTGAAATAAAAAATTCAGGAGTAGAGATCCTGATCTCAGATAAAAAAAAAAAAAAGCAAAAAATAGATTTAATTAAAAGAAATAAAGAAAGAAATTACATCTTGCTAAAACGTGCCACAGATAATGAAATAATATCAATACATCCAAATTCTTAGAAAAGTTTAAGTGAGTCAGAAGAAAAATAGACAGCAAAGTATACTAGTGAGGGATCTCACCTTCCCTCCATTGGAAGTAGATAAATCTAACCACAAAATAAACAAGAAAGAAGTTAAGAAAGGGAATAGAATTTTAGAAAAGTTAAATAGGATAGACCTTTGAAAAAAAACTGAATGGGGAAAGAAAAGAATACACCTTTTTCTTAGTGGTACATGGCACCTACACAAAAATTGCTCATGCATTAGAGCATAAAAACCTCACAATCAAATGGAGAAAGGTAGAAATAATAAGTACATTCTTTTCAAATTATGATGCAACAAAAATTATGTGAAGTAAAGGGCTATGGATAAAACAGATCAAAAGTTAATTGGAAACTAAATAATCAAATCCTAAAGAATGAATGAGTTAAACAAATAATCACAGAAACAATTGATGATGTCATCCAAGAGAATGACAATAATGAGACAAGATACAACAACTTATGGGATGCAGCCAAAGCAGTTCATGAGGAAAATTTTATATCTCTAGTTGCTTACAGGAGAAAGAGAAGATCAATGAATTAATTTTGACCCTAAGAAAAGCCAAGAAAAGATTTAACCTCCCCCCAATTAAATACCAAATTAGAAAGTCTGAAAATTAAAGAAGAGATTAATAAAGTTGAAAGTAAGAAAACTATTGAACTAATAAACAAAACTAAGAATTTATTTTATGAAAAAAAGATAAACCTATTTAGTTAATTGTATTAGAAAAAGGAAAAAGATGCAATTACTAGTATCAAAAATGTGAATTTACCACTAATGAATTAGAAATTAAAGTAATAATTAGAAGCTATTTTATCCAACTATATGCCAATAAATTTAATAATCTAAGTAAAATGGATGAATACTTGCAAAAATATTTTTTCCAGATTAATAGATGAGGAAACAAAATACTTAAACAAGCCATTAATGAACTCCCTAAGAAAAAAACTCAAGAGCAACTTGGATTTACAAGTGAATTCTATAAATATTTACATAAGAATTGATTCCAATACTATATAAAATATTTGGAAAAAATAGGGAAAAAAAGGAATCCTACCAAATTTCTTTTATTACATAGACATGATACTGATACCTAAACCAGAAAGGGCCAAAACAGAGAAAGAAAATTATATTAATTTCCCTAATGAATATTGATGCAAAAATCTTACATAAAATATCAGCAACCTATCACCAGGATAATACATTATAACCAAAGTCAAATTGATATCAAGAATGCAGGGCTGGTTCAGTATCAGGAAAACTATCAGCATAATTGACCACATCAGTAACCAAACTAACAAAAAGCATATAATTATATCAATAGATGCAGAAAAAGCATTTGATAAAATACAACAGCCACTCCTATAAAGCATAGGAATAAATGGAGTTTTCCTTAAAACGATCTATCTAAAAAAACCATCCATAAGCATTACATGTAATGGGGATAAACTAGAAATATTCCCAATAATCTCAGGGGTGAAACAAAATTGCTCATTATAACCACTATTACTCAATATTGTACTAGAAATGTTAGTCTTAGCAATAAGAGGAGAAGAAGAAATTGAAAGAATCGGAATAGACAATGAGGAAACAAAACTATCATCCTTTGCAGATGATACGATGGTATATTTAGAGAATCTCACAGAATCAACTAAAAAACTACCAGAAACAATTAACAAATTTAGCAAAGATTCAGAATGTAAAATAAATCCACATAACAGTTTTATAGGCATTTCCATATGTCACCAACAAAGCCTAGCAGCAAGAGATACAAAGAGAAATCCCATTTAAATTAACTGTAGATAATAAAATATTTGGGAGTCTACTTAAGACAAAGTCAGAAACTATATGAACACAATTATACTTTTCAGACATATAAAGTTAAATCTAAAGAACTGGAAAAATATCAATTGCTCATGAGTAAGCTGAGCTAATATAATAAAAATTCTACCTCATTTACCTAATTCTACCTAAATTAATCTACTTATTCAGTGCCATACCAATCAAACTGCCAAGATATTACTTTATAGAGCTAGAAAAAATAATAACAAAATGTATCTGGAAGAACAAAAGGTCAAGAATTTCAAAAGAATTAATGAAAAAATGCAAAGAAACGTGGCCTAGCTATACCAGACCTAAAAGGACAGTATAAAGTAGAAGTTATGATAAACCATTTACTACTGGCTAAGAAATGGAGTAGTAGATCAGTAGTATTGGTTAAGTTCATAAGACATAATAGTCAATGACTATAGTAGCTGAGGGTTATAAACCCAAATCTCTAGCTTCTGGTATAAACTCATTATCTGAGAAAAATGCTGGGATAACTAGAAAATAGTATGACAGAAAGAAGGCACTGACCAATATCTAACATCCTATACCTAGAAGAGGTTGAAATGGGTTCACAATTTAAACATAAAGGACGATACTAAAAGCAAATTAGGTGAACAAGAGATAGTCTACTTCTCAGATCTGTTCAAAAGGGAGGAATTTATGGCCAAAGAAAAGTCAGAGAACACTTTCAAATGAAAAATGGATAATTTTTATTATATTAAATAAAAATGTTTTTGCACAAACAAAACAATATAGCCAAGATTAGAAGGGAAAAAAATTTATAGTCGTTTCTGATAAAGGCATCATTTCTAAAACTGACTCAAATTTATAAGAATATAAGCCATTATGCAATTGATAAGTGATCAAAAGATATGAACAATTTTCAGATGAAGAAATTAATACCATTTCTATCATATGAAAAAATATTCTAAATCACTATTGATTAGAGAAATACAAAATAAGACAATTCTGAGGTACTACTTCATAACTTTTAAATTGGTTAACATGACAGATAAAGAGAATAATTTTTAGAGGGGATGTGGGAAAACTGGGACACTAATACATTGTAGATAGAGTTGTGAACTGATCTAATTATTCTGGAGAACAATTTGGAACTATGCCCAAAGGACTATGCATACTTTTGATTCATCAGTGTCTCTATGGAGTTTGTAGCCAAAGAGATCATAAAGGACTTGTATATGGAAAAATGTTTGTAGCAGCCCTATGTGTATTGACAAGGAACTGGAAACCGAGGGGATGCCCATCACTTAGGGAATGGCTGAATAAGTTAAGGTATATGAATGTAATGGAACATAGATTGTTCTATAAGAATTCTATAGATAGATAGATCTATAGATAGATAGTTAATTCTATAAGAAATGACAAGCAGGCTGATTTCAGAAAAGCATGGACTGATGCTAAGTGAAGTGAATAGAACCAAGAGAACACCCTGTACACAGTAAGATTATGTGATGACCACCTATGATGGACTTGGCTTTTTTCAATAATGAGATGATTCAAGGTAATTCCAATAGACTTTTGATGGAAAGTACCATTTGCATCTAGAGAGAGGTCTATGGGGACTGAATGTGGATCACAACACAATATTTTCACTTTTTGTTTGTTTGCTTGGATTTTTTTTTTCCTCTTTTGATCTGATTTTTCTTGCACAGCATGACGACTATGGAAATATCTTTAGAAGAACTGCACATGTTTATCATATCTCAAATTTCTTGTTTTCTTGCAAAGGGGTGTGAGGCAAGTAAGGGAGAAAAATATGTAATACAAAGTTTTGCAAAGGTGAATGTTAAAAATTATTTTTGCATGTATTTGGAAAAATAAAATACTATGGAAATGTTTAAAAAAGAAATGAGGGATATGTAAAAATATATTTTAAGCATTTAAACAAAAACCACATTTTCCCCCCAATTCCTAACAATAAATCTTAACCTCAAATATGAGATTCAGTTTTCAAGCATCAAATATAAAATGTTTCCTTCAGCTAAATTTTTCACACAGTAAGAATATCCTTCGTAAAATTTCTTAATACCTAATCTATGCCATGACAGTGAACTATAAAAGTTTGTCCTCAAGATATGGAATATTTTAAGGTTACAAAAATATCAATATCATTACCATTTTATACATAAAAGCAAAAACAAAATCATCAACCCATGAAACTATAATAACATCTTAAGATTATCTTGCTGACAAAATCCTAAACAGAGTCCTTATGGACCACTTTTTTTTGATAATGGTAACAAAACACAGTAAGATTACAGGTAATATTTACTTCAAGGTCAACACCAGAGAAACATCAGAATCTTTATATATCATACATCAATTTTACAAAAGTATTTTTAAAAAATTAGTATACCAGGAAAACAGGGTGCCTCAAGAAATTCAGCAACCTTGGAGTACAGTTACTCCAGGATAATGTAGCAAATTTTGTCGGAAAAGTAGTACAGTGTTCAGCCTAATCCTTATTATCACTGAATCAGGATTATGTAACCAGTCTGCATGTATTTAATATATTCTATAAAATATATGCGCAAAGACTCCAAATAGCTGGAAGCCAATGTTAAAGACTATGCAATGCAAAAACATTAAAACATAATAAGTACTGATTTTGGGATAAAAAGACCTAGATTGAAATTATTATTCAATTACTTGCTACTTAATAACTTTGAGCAGTCATTTAACTTCTCTGGTCTCACTTCATTAGAAGGAGTTAGATTGGAGTACCTCTTAAGGTCTTTAAAAAAAATCTTTAAATATGTTATACAATTAAAGATGATATGTTTCATTAACAAGTTTCTTTTTTCAGAAACTTTATATAAGGATTAAAAAACCAGATAAATTACAGAAATTCTCAAATATCAGAACACTGGGAATTATGTGTAATCATGTAATACTAATTTCTGTTAAATGTCAGAAATTTTAAATTTCATGGATAATAAAATAACTGACATCAGTTGGGAAGAAAGGATGAAAAGTTGGAGCGATACCACTTACTAAAAACTGTCTTCAGAGTAGCCTCTAAGATTTGGTCCACAGCATCAATCCAATGGGCTTATCATCTTCCTAAACAGGGACAGTTTGGGGCATGATTGTTTCTTTTGATATGCCCTGAGAAAACCCAGGTTTGGGTATTTATATCTACAAAGCAGTAAGCCCACTCTCATCTTACATTTCTATCTACAACTACAAGCTTTGTTATTTCTGTAAAATGTAAATAACAAGTTTCTGTAAAAATCTTTCCACAATTAGACAAAAAGCTTAAAATAGAAATATCTGATGAAAAAGTAATACAGCCAGGAAAGTTCAAATTATAAGGTAATAATATTAATTCAAATTTACACAAGGTATCAAGTATTTGCTATAAAAATGAATTATTGTTAATAGTACTATTATTAAGCATATATTAGTGGCATAAGAGCTTTCCCTATTCTGGTAGAAAGAAATGTAGAGGATGCTAGGAATTTCCAAAGATTAATTAAAGCTTGAAATAGGGGGAGTGACATAAAAAGAATATCAGTGAAGAAAAAGTGTCCGCAGACAAACACTAACTTCAAAGACTTAGAATAGAAAACTTGCAGAGATTTAAGAAAAATATAATACAGATTGCTTTTTTTCAGAGATGAAAACAACAACAACAACAAAAAAAAAAAACAAGGTCAGAATCATTCATATTGGAATCCAGATGTTTAAAAAAAAAAAACCTAAATAAAACCACAACTCCTTATATCAAAAAGAACCTTCTTAATTATACAAAGAGTAGATTCAATTTATCTTCAATGATTCAAGAAAAAATAAAATATCTCAATCTGTCACGTCAAATCAATAACATACATACTCTTTGATGCACAGTACTATATGTACTGTGATTGAAAGTACAAAGAAAGGTGAGAAACAGATTTTGCTCTAAAGGAGCTCACATTCTAGGGTAAGATAATACATAAAGAGCAACTGAAAAGCAGTAGAAGAGGAGAAACAAAGCCCTGCATGGGAACTGATGAAGTCTTGAAACATGTAGGAAATGATGAAGTGATTGCCTTGTGCATTGCTTAAGGAATGGAGGATCTGGAAGCTCTCCAACATCTACCCTCCACTCTATCAAATCAGAGGGTGAGATGACAAGGGAATATTGAGGTGTGGATTCCAAAATTGGTACCTTCTTGCAAAATGAGGAGATATAGGAGATTAAATATAATTTTATATGTTTACTCCTTTGAAGTCTGAATGAAAGATGGAATGTAGTAGACTAAAGGAGATTAATCAGAAGGCTTTTTCAGTGGTCTAGGTGTGAGGTCATGCAAAAGTCAAGAAGGATAAGGATTGAAAATAGGCCATTAGGTTGGAAAAATAAGAAATCATTGGGCATATAATACAATAATAGCAAAATAGGAGGAAAGTTTAAGAGACTTCTTGTACTTCAGGACTTGACAACTAATTATATATAGTAGATGAGACAGCATAAAGAGTTGACTATGCCCAAAGAGCTCTAAAATTATACATACATACCCTTTGATGCAGCAGTGTCACTACTGGGTTTATATCATGAAGAAATCATAAATAAGAGGAAAGGACCCACATGTACCAAAATGTTTGTAGCAGTTTTTTGTGGTGGCAAGGAACTGGAAACTGAGTGGATACCCCATCTTGAGGAATGGCTCATTAAGTTATAGTATATGAATGCTATGAATATTATTGTTCTATAAAAATTATTAGCAGGCAAATTTCAGGGAATCCTGGAAAGATTATATAAAATTATTATGTATTTCTGTATTATGTATTTATTATATAAAATGATACCGAGTAAAATGAGCACACCCAGAACATTGTACATAGTAACAGAAATATTGTGTGATGAACAACTCATAGACTTAATTCTTTGCAGCAATACAGAGATCCAAGACAAGGATTCCAACAGACTTGGGATGAAAAAAAGTCCTACCCATCCAGAGAGTGAACTATGACTATATGTAGATCAAAGCATATTAATTTTCACCTTTTTGTTTGTTGTCTTTTTTTCTCATTGTTTTTTCCCTTTTGTTCTGATTTATCTCTCACAATGTGACTAATTGGGAAATAACACTGAATATTCATGTATAACCTATATCAGACTACTTGCTGTCTCAAGAAGAGGAGAGGGGAGGTTAAGGGAGGAAGGAAAAATTTTTGAACTTAAAATCTTATGAAATGAATCAAATGAATGTTGAAAACTATTTTTATATGTAATCAAAAAATAAAATACTATTAAAGAAAAATGAAAGATGGCTGGCAATGGCCTAATATGCAGTGGATGAACTTGGGAGTTTTCTTCTTTCTGACTAAATTCTAAGTACTCCACAGCACCTGCTTCAACTGCCTTCTTGGTCTTTGGAACACAGTTTTTTAAAAACATCTGGATTCCAGTCTGAATGACTCTGGCCTTGTTTGTTTGTTTGTTTGTTTGTTTTTATTTTTTTGTTGTTGTTTTTTATCTCTAAAAAAAAAGCAATCTATATTATAGTTTTCCTAAATCTCTGCAAAACTCATCTGCCCATTCATACAGAAGTCTTCAGATGTTTAGGGTATTTACCTCCCCTTATTGACCAATGGGTTTGAAGACCATCAGTTATCCTCAACCTGTTTTGGCTCATCTGCAGATGTGTTTGCAGAGTATAGTTGCTGTCTATGCTATAGCTTGATGGAGCCACAGGCAAGAGATGTGAATGCCAGATAGTAACCCCTCAAACCAAAGGTGCTACTCCTTTTTGAACAAACCTTGAATACCCATACATTATGGAGGTGCCTAATAAATTCTGATTAACTAACTTCTAGCCCTCAGGTCATCTGCCCATTCTGCTGGGAGAGGCCTTCAAAGAGGTGTGAGGTAGATATCCCCCAACTCACTGATGGGTCTGAAGCCTATAGGTTATCCTCAATCTTGTTTAGCTTGTCTGCCAAGTTGGTTTACTATAATGTTACAGCTTCTTAGAGCCATGGCTAAGTTGGATGAAGGCAGACAGCAAGGTGGATGAGCAGTCATGAAAAGGGCTGAGCAAGTCCTCCAGAAGTGCTACTTGTTCTTAAACACTCTATACACTCCAGAAGAGAGTTAGGAAATGGAAAAAGAAATATCAAATGTAGATGATGTTCTTAAGGAATGTAACAATCAAAGGGAGGAGAGATTTAAGTTGACAGTTTGAGGGAACAGACTTTTGGATCAAGCAAGGGCAAGTGAAAAGGAGGGAATGGGTCACAGACATGGGAGACTTCCAGTACAAAGATTAGGTCCAGATAAGATTCAGTATTTCAATGGAATAGCAGAGAATTAGGCTCTTATTCCCCAAATTACACTGTCCTTGAGAGTTCATCTAATTCCTAAGATTTTCTAAGGATCTATTATGCATCAGACACTGTCCTGAATAACAGAGATATAAAAATGAAAAATGACATGATTATTCTCAGAGAACTTGCAATCCAAGAGAAGAGAGATTTAATGCACAATTGAATCTGATATAACATAACATTCAAAAGGAGAATCTACCCAAAATGTCATAAGGAATTTCAGGCAGAATAGTGTGTTCAGAGAATGTTCCATGACTCAAGTTTTTCATGATTGAGGGAACTAAATTGGATATAAATAACAATATAAATAAGTGCATGGAGGAAGAAAAGAAATTAATAAGATGGGACAGAAAAATATCATTATTCCCAGTGGTTCAGCTTGGCTAAAGTATAGAATTTTAAAATGTCAATCAGTAAAATAAAGAGTAGAAATAAAAACTGGTGTTGGATTTGTGGTGCACCTTGAATCCCAGGCTAAGAAGGTTCTCCATTATCACATATAAATAAAGGGAAATCATTAAAGATTTTTAAGCAAGGAATATATTAAGAGGGATTGGGAAAGGCTTCCTGTGGAAGGTGGAATTAAGTTGGGACTGCAGAGAAGGCAGGGAGTTCAGTAGTCAGTGAAGAAGAGGGAAACCATATCAGAGATGGGAAAAGCCAGAGAAAATGCCCAAAGAGAAATAAAGTGTTAGGCAGGAAAACTAGGAGAGAAGGGGGTCTTAAAAATATAAGGAAATTATGAAGGAAAAGACAAGATTAAGAGTGTCAAAGACTACACAAAGATCAAGGAGAATGAGAATTGAGAAAAGGCCATAGAATTTGGCAACTAAGATAATAGGTAATTTTGGTAGAATGATAAGATCAGAAACCAGATTGTAAAGGGTTAAGAAGACAATGAGAGAAGAGAAAGTAGAGGCACTATTATAGAAGGCCTTTTCAAGGAGTTTAGTTATGAAGAGCAGAAGAAATATAGGGCAATAGTAAGATGAGATGAAAGGATCAAGTGAGAGTTTTTCAAGATGGAGGAGACATAAGCATGTTTGAAAAGTAGGAAATGAGCCAGTAGAAAAGGGATGACATATGGGGAAATCTACTGGAGGAGATGGGATGCAATAAGATCAAGTGAACTAGTATAAGAGTTGGCCGTGGTAAGGAAGTTGCTTTATCAAGTGAAAAAAGTGGCAGAAGTCACTTGAGAATAACAGATAAAAGAAGACAAGAAGTTTACAGTGAATGGCCTCAACTTTTTTCTTTATCATCTAAGGCAAGGATCTTAATTGAAAAAGGAAATTCTTTGGGAGTAAGATTTGAGAAGGAATAATAAAGTGTGGAAGAGAATATGCGCTGATAAAAGTCATAGCAGGATCGCATAGCAGGGGGCCTAGCAGTCCCCTATGAGGGACTAGTTGAAGTTATGTAACATTAATATATAGTGAACCAGAGGTTGTATGATTTTCTCCTTCATTCAGCAGCATATTTGTAGGCTTGAAGGCATGATCTAAACCTGAGGCTTGCTTGGTTGTAATCAGTGATATGAAAAGGGGACTAGGGATTTAAGTTGATTTGGTTCACCAAGGAATCAAGAAGAGAAAAGGAGAGAGTGGCTAATGCAAAGAAGATATCTTGGGAAAGAATAGATTTTAGAGATCATAATGGGAATAAAGAATAGGGTAATGAAAGAAAAGACAGGCAAGATCAAAAGATTATGGTTAGATAAAAAGAATTTTAAAATTCTTATAAAAATTATATATATGTGTGTGTGTATATATATATATATATAAAATGTATATGTACATTTAGTATTTATATATTTATTTAATGTGTTTAATAGTAAATATAAAATAAGAAAAAAACAAAATAGAAAAAGACAGAAAAGGACAATCAAACAAAACAAAAAACTGTCAATGTAGTCAGCAGAATATCAGGAAGGAATATGGAATAATAAATCCATTTCAAGAAAGCATATATAATAATATAATGGATTATATTAATGACTGTCCATCTTTTCTTTGCTTCCTTGTAGTCTTCTTCTCTGCTGTACACTTTTTACTTTATTCTTTTTTTCCCCTTTTTAACCCCATCCCTCTCCAAATCCCCTAAGCAGTAAGCAATTAAGCACAGGTACATTTATACATACATACATATTTATACATATACATATATACCTACACATATATACCTATGCATTTATACATATATAGAGTTCTCTCTTGATTGAATCTTTAGGTTTGACTCTGAGATCAATGATTACTAGTCCTCCTTTTTTTTTTTCTAATAAATTCTGCTCCTGATCCTTGTTACAAAATTGGAATTGTTGAATGAAAGTGGTAGGTGTGTGGATGACAGCAAGCTCAAGGGTGCAACCATCCTTGTGCCTCGCTGATGCAAGGTGAAGGAGTAGGTCATCAGAAGTGAGGAGGCTGAGGACCTAAACAGGGTATTTGAGGAAGAATCAAGAACTATGTTGAAATCCTCTATTATGAGGGCAGGAGGTAAGGAGGAGAGAAATATTGCAAGACTGATATTGATCTCGTCAGAGAAGGAAGGAAGATGACGTAGGGAATCTGTAGACAATAGCTACCAGGATTTTGATTTGGTGATAGATATGAATAGTATGAAACCTCAAAAGAAAAGAGGTTATTCAGTAAAGGAGAAAGAGGGAGAACTTTCAAGTGCCAAAGGGAAGCAAAATGTACTACAATTTCTCTGTCCTGACCAAAAGCTGAGAGGCATGAGTGAAGTACAGTCAGTGATGGGGAAGGTGGTCAGAGAGCTATGGCATCACAGAATAGCCAGATTTCAGTAGGTGCTGATACATAGGAGTGATAAATGAATAGTTTTAAGATGAAGAGAAGTTTGTTGCACATGTAACAGTCATTCTAGAATTATAGTAGAAGGAGTGGGTAGAATTAGGATGAAACTTTGGGATGGAAGGATTAAGAAGGATGGGAATGAGGAATTGGGTGATGAGATATAATGGAATAGAGTGTGGATGAAGATCTACAGGCACTGGGATGTGAAAGGTATGACTAGATGTGAGAATAATAATCACTAAGTAGAGGGTGCCACTCCTCTACCCCCAAGAACAGGTGTAGCAGGCGATGGAGAGCCTGAAATTGTAAGAATAGAAGAGTGGAGGAAGGAACAACAATTGGGAAAGAGGTAATGTTGCCTTTTTTAATTACTATGGGATAGAATTAGTGAGAAAAGCATAATGTATGAAATAGGGACTGCCAAGAAAAGCAAGGGATGCATGGCTGAGTGAAATGAGCAAAAGCAGGAGAACATTAAACCTAGTAACAACAATTGTGCAATAATCAACAATGACAGACTTAAGTTCTTACTAGAAATTCAGTAGTCCAAGACAATCCCGACAGACTTGTCATGGAAAGTGTCATGTGCAGCTAGAGAGAGAACATCTATGGAGATTGAATGTGGATCAAAGCATACTATTTTTTCTGCTTTTTGTTTTCTTTTTCTTTCTTGTGTTTGTTTTTCTTTTGGTCTGATTTTTCTCACAAATATGACAAATATGGAAATACATTTAAAAGTATTATTCATGTTTAACCTATATCAGATCACTTACTTTCTTAGGGAAGGGGGAGGTAAGGGAGGGGAAAAATTTAGGACACAAAATCTTACAAAATGAATGCTAAAAATTGTCTTTACATGTATTTGGAAAAATAAAATTCTATTGAGGGAAAAAAGAAAGGGATACATAGAATAAAAAGAAGCAAATAAAGATAACTGACTAAATATTTAATAAACACAAGAACTGTACTAAGTGCTAGGGATATAAAGAAAAGGCAAAAATAAATTGCTGCCCTTCTTGATTGCCCTCACAATCTAATGAAGAAGACAAAATGCAAATACTTATGTTCAAAAAAGGCACATACAAGTAATTTAGAGATAATCACATGGAAAAGACATTTATATTAATACCTGAGAACACATACCTGGGAAATAAGGTAAAATTTTAGCCGACTTTTGAAGGAAATCAGGAGGAGAACTTGAGAAAGAAGAGAATTCCAGGCATGGAAGACAGCCAATGAAAATGCACTGAGAAATGGAGTGCTTCTGCAAGGAACAGCAGGAAAGCCAAAGTACTTGGATCAAAGAATACTTGAAGGAGAGTAAGGTATGAGAAGGTAAGAATGGGACAGCTTATAAGGGATTTTAAAATTCAAACAAAGGATTTTATATTTCACCGTGGAGGCAACAGGAAACCACTTTATAACATATGGGATGCTGTGGTAGCTGGGTGGAGAATTAACTAAAATGAAGAGAGTCTGAGGCTGGGAGATTTAATCAAAGGTATGAGGTATCATTGGCCTACACTAGGTTAGGTGGCATTGTCAGAAATGAGAAGAGTGCATATAATATGAGAAGTTGTAAAGATAGAATTGATAAGACTTGGCATTGGAATGAATGTGATGGATAAGTGAGTAAGGTTGGTATTAGATACTTTGTGACTGGAGGAATAGTGTGCTCTCAAAATAGTAGACAGTAAGAGGGAAACATTTGGGGAGAAAGATAATGAGTTTGGCTATGGACAATTTAAGTGTTTAACTCACTCCCATCTAGATGGCTGAAAGAAAAGTAGCACCA
The DNA here is from genome assembly GCF_016432865.1 of Antechinus flavipes. Classification (NCBI taxonomy): domain Eukaryota; kingdom Metazoa; phylum Chordata; class Mammalia; order Dasyuromorphia; family Dasyuridae; genus Antechinus; species Antechinus flavipes. The sequence goes on along the minus strand of NC_067401.1, from coordinate 86,326,608 downwards.
TAAATAAAATATGCAAATTAGAACTTGGGGCAGGTTTCTAAGCGTGAAGTATGAGTTCATTTTAAGTGCTAGTGGAATATAATGATGGAAAGGTCTAGCACTCCAATAACATTCAACAAACATTTATTAATTCCTACCATATGAAAAGCTTCAGTGGATCAGAGAAAGGAATTCTAGAGTGAGACCATAAACTCTGGCCTATTATTATTCATAGTGAAGTCTTATACTGAATTCTTCATAAGAATGAAGAAAAGGAAAAATATATGTTTAGAATTCTTTAATCTAGCTACTGAAATCTAAAGAAGTTTCAGGGACACATACTCAGTTCCCTTAACATACTTTCTTACTATGAAAAACTGGGTTCCATCTCTAAATCTGCTAAATAAATTATTTGCAGCTTTCAATTAACCATAATAATTTTACACTTCACTAGTGCAGATAATTGAGGGTTGACTGTGTGTTCATTTTAAATTACAAAACAAACCTTTATTTAGTTTTAAAATATTTCTCTAAAAGAGATGATGTTTCCAAAACATTCTTCCCCCACCTTCTCCAACTATATAGAAGTGTTTTCAGCAAGAATAAATCTCCATTTATTTCGCTTTTAACTTAGATGCTAAAATGCACCAAATTTATTCAATTGATAAGTTTTGAAATATGTTTAAAAACAATTTTTAGTTTATGACATGTATGTAGACTAGTTACAAAATGTTTGTTGACAAATTTAAAGGACAAATCCACCTTTTATTTTAATAAAACTAAACATAGCTCAATATTTCAAGAATCTGTGACTTAAAGCAAGTATCCCTTCCACTGACATAATTAAAATCACTCTGCAACTTAGCAGAAGATCTCTGTGAATTGGGATTGTTAAAAAATATCAACCTGCAATGTCCAATTTGATGAACTTCATACATACAACTTAGACTTCATTTCAAATTAACTATATGTTAATAATTATTTACAAGTAACTGGGACCTGGCCAATGGAACTCAATCTTTAGAGCATGTACAGTTTGGTCTGCCTGCTGACAGCATATGTGTAACAATTTGAAGAATCTGGTTTCATAAAGGCATCATGATATGTAATAGAGAGATCCTGAGTCCTTAATTTGGACATATAGGAATATTCTGTAATTGGTTTTAGACTACTAACCACAGGGTGAAGAAATGGATTGCTGAGCCAATGTTTGGGTAGATTCAAAAGGCAGTACTAGCCAAAGCAAATCTCTTATTCTTATTCTTTCTTGAATGGCTGCTATTTAGATGAAGACATGCTAGAAGTTTCTGGTAGGGGGATGGGAGGGGTGGGAAAAGGTCTCAGATCATTCCCATATAGGCTGACATTTGTCCTCTTGTTTTTGCCTCTTTGTGATCCCCCCTTCCCCATTTTAATAAAAGAAGTAATAAAGATGGCTATGACTTTCTTTGTAAATTTCAAAAAGAAGCAAAAATAGATGGTATGTCTAGTAGCTGTTAACTTGCTTAATACAATAGGGTTTTATAAATGGATTTATGATTGCATATTAATCAATATGATATAGGTAACTGTAATGCTGGAGAAACCAAGGCAAGATAGAGATTAGAGCTCTTTTAATATTTTATTAATGGAAAGCTTGACTGGGGACAAAATAGGATCTCTTGTCTCAAAGCATTCAGCAGAAAGCAAGGGATTCCAGAAACGTTTATAGGGCTCCAGCAATCAGGGGAATAAAAACAGGATGGGGTTAGAGCACTGGTGAGCGGGATTTCCAGGAACAGATCATAAATTTGGTTCTGACAGGTTGGGGGTACGGAAGGATCATAAATTCTGATAAGTTGGGAGGCAAGGAGCAACTAAGTCTGAGATAGGAGATATGCCCATGTATCTTCAGATAAATCATCTGCATTTTATGACTCTGGAATACTAGTGGTCAGGGCTCCCAGCCCTAATAATCTCCATCCTAATGGGCAGGAAGAGGGGTTGCCACCAGAGAGGCAGCAGAAGAACAATTCAAGGAAACTGAAGTAGAATAATTCAAGGCAACTGAGGCAGAACAATTCAGGGAAACTGAGGCATAACATAATGAATATTCTAAAATTTATATTTATCAGAGCTCAATTTCACTAGCAGATTCTAGCTTGGGAGTCAGAAACAATGCAGCTTAAAAAGATAAATCAATCCTTAATAACACTCTCACAATCATTACAATCCTATATCTGTGTACATTAAGTGAAGCAAATCAAAGACTGCAGAATTTGGTCCCAGCATAAAACTCTGATTAAGAAATGTTCCCACAGGACTTAAGAACACTTGTTTCTCCTGCACTATGGGCTTGCTGTTTAAGCTGGAGTATATTATACGATATAATTGTATTGTAAAGATTGAATTGTAATTTCCTATTGCCGACCCTTCCCACTTATGATTTACATAATATAATTTTTGCCTCTATGGAGCCCTTCTCAAGAGGGCTTGAAGACCACATTCCTCATTCTGAAATTAAATTAAACCACCACTTTTTTGTTGGCACTCCTGTCTCTAGACTGCTATTTTGTCTCTAGCCATTCTCAAATTAGAGACTAGTCCAGTAAAATTATGTTAACAGATCAAAGGCAACTCAAAAAAGTGGCATAATAACTTATCCATTGCCTAAACTGAATTCAGAAGTAAAATTGATGTGGCAAAAGTCACACAGAAAGCGTTTTTAAGTCTAAGCCTATTCTATCCAGGAACCAAGATGATATGGGAGAATCTTCCCTAAGGTATTTGGGAGAAGTATTTTGTAACTTCTGTATATGTGATATTTTCAAAATAAATATCCTGAATTCTGGGGGCTGAGCCAAGATGGAGAAGTACAGCAAGGAACTTTGACCTTTCCCAGTTTCCCTCAAAATCACATGAAACCAAAATTCTGAACATAGTCTGACAGAATGAAACCAATTTCCCCCTCAAGATAGATAAGGACTTCAAAAAGGGCAGTCTCATTGGGGTAAAAGGGGTATTCAGCTCAGCTCAGACGGTGCCTGGGAAAGCCAATGAGAAGGTTGTATAACAGCAGATCAGCAACAGCAGGATCCTTGGTCCTGGTTCAGTAGCAAGAGTAAACCAGTGGGCTTCCAATTCCAGCATGGAAAGTAAACTTCCAGCTCTTGCTTAGTGAGAACAGATGGGACTACCTCCCTATGTTCCAAACCATGAATCAGAGTTGTGTAAGAAGCTTGAGACAACACTCCCTTTACTCCAGGAGCACAGCTCAACCATAAAAGTCACAAAATAGTGAGGGTAAAGAATGAAAGAAAATGATCAAAAAATCAAACAAGAACCTTAGATCAAAGAAAGCTACTATTATGACAGGGAAGTCCAAAATACAAACTTAGGTAAGGACAAAATGCCCACAGGAAAATCTCAAAGAATGATATGAATTGATCTGAGGTTCAAAGAGGCTTCTTGGAAATGATTATAAAAGATTTTAAAAAGGCAAATAAGAGAGCTAGAAGAAAAAATGAGAAAAGAAATGAAATCTTTGCAAAAGAGAGTCAACGGTTTGGAAAAGGAAAAAAAATTGAAGAAAACAACTACTTAAATAGTAGAATAGACCAAATGGAAATAAAGATACAAAAGCTAACTGAGGAAAACCATACATTAAAAATTAGAACAGGGCAAAATGGAAGCTAATGACCTTGTAAGACAGCAAGAATTAGTCAAACAAACTAAAAAGAATGAAAAAATGGAAGAAAATGTAAAATATCTCATTGGCAAAATAGCCAACCTGGAAAATAGATCAAGAACAGACAATTTAAAAATCATTGGCCTACCTAATGGCCATGACCAAAAAGAGAATCGGGATAGTACTGTATAAGAGGTCATTAAGGAAAACTGCCCCAATATTCTAAAATCAAAGGGGGAAATACTCATTGAAAAAATCCATCAATTACCTCTGGAAAGGTGATTACCTTAGGATACCATAAAGACATCCCACAAGGAAAACCCCAAGGAACACTACTGAGACAAAATACCAGAGTGGATTAAAAAACAGAATCCTACACTTGTTTAAAAGAAACATATTTGGTACAGAGAGACACAAACAGAATAAAGGTAAAAGGCTGGTATAGAATTTATTATGTTTCAGTTAAAGCAAAAAAAGCGGGTAGCAATTCTGATCTCAGAAAAAGCAAAATAAAAATAGATCTTATTAAAACAGATGAGGGAAAGTACATCTTGATAAAGGGTAGTGTAAATAATTAAGTAGTAATGATACTAAATACATATGCACCAAATGATAGAGCAGGCAAATTTCTAAAGATTTTAAGCTAGTTACAGGGAGAAATAGACAGCAAAACTATATTCTAGTGAGCAACTTCAACCTTTCCCTTTCAGAATCAGACAAATCTAACCATAAAATAAACAAGAAAGAAACTAGGGAGGTTAATAATAACCTGAACGTGATAGACCTCTGAAGAAAATTGAATAGGGATGGAAAGGAATACACTTTTCTCGGCAATACATGGCACCTTCACAAAAACTGACCAAGTATTAGGGCATCAAAAACCTCACAATCAAATGGAAAAAGGAAAAAAATAATAAACGCTTCCTTCTCAGAACACAATGCAATAAGGGAAAGATAGACTTAAAAACTAATGGGAAATTAAATAATATAATTCTAAAGAATGAGTGGACCAAACAACAAATCACAGAAACAATTCATAATTCTATCCAAAAAAATGACAATAATGAGACAACACACCAAAACTTATGGGATACAGTCAAAGCAGTTCACAGGAGAAATTTTGTATCTCTAAATAGCTACATAAATAAAATAAAGAGGAGATCAATGAATTAGAATGCAACTAAAAAAGCTAGAAAAAGAACAAATTAAAAATCCCCAATACCAAATTAGAAATTCTGAAACACAAAGGAGAGATTAATAAAATATAAACTAAGAAAATTATTGAACTAATAAATAAAACTAAGAGTTGGGTTTATGAAAAAACCAACAAAATAAACCTTTGGTTACTTTGATCAGAAAAAGTAAAGAAAAAACTAAATCGCCAGCATTAAAAATGAAAAGGGTGAATGTACCATCAATGAAAAAAGAAATTAAAGCAATTAATTAGGTGGTATTTTGCCCAACTATATGGTAGGAAGCTTGGCAATCTAACTTAAATGGATGGATATGTACAAAAATATAAATTGCCTAGGTTAATAGAAAAGGAAATAAATTACTCAACTAGACCCATTTTAGAAAAAAAAAATGAACAAGTCATTAAGAAAAAATCAAGGGCCAGATGTATTCACAAGTGAATTCTACCAAACATTAAAAAAAAAAAATCAATTTCAATACTATTTAAACTGTCTAGAAACAAAGGTAAAGAAGTCGTGCCTTCCTTTTATGACATAAATATAGCAATGATACCTAAACCAGGAAGAGCCAAAACAGAGAAAGAAAATTAGACCTACTGTATGAGAATGTGTTCTAATGGAAGTGGATTTCTTTGACAAAGAGATCTAACTCAGTTTCGATCGATCAAGGATAGTCAGAAGCAGCTAAAAAGAACACTGGGAAATGAATGTAAACTGTTTGCATTTTTGTTTTTCTTCCCAGGTTATTTTTTATCTTATGAATCCAATTCTTCCTGTGCAACAAGAGAACTTCGGTTCTGCACACATATATTGTATCTAGGATTTTACGGTGACATATTCAACATATATAGGACTGCTTGCCATCTGGGGGAGGGGGTGGAGGGAAGAAGGGGAAAAGTCAGAACAGAAGTGAGTGCAAGGGATAATGCTGTAAAAAATTACCCTGGCATGGGTTCTGTCAATAAAAAGTTATAATAAAAAAAGAAAGAAAGAAAATTACATTCCAATTTCTTTAATGAATATTGATGCAAAAATTTTGAAAAAAATATTAGCAAAGAAATTACAGCAACTTATCAGCAAGATAATACATGTGACCAAAGAGTATTCATACCAGGAATGCAGGGCTGGTTCAATATTGGGAAAACTATTACCATAATTGACCATATTATTAACAAAACCAACAGAAATCATATTATAACCTCAATAGATGCAGAAAAAAATCTTGACAAAATACAACATCCATGCCTACCAAAAACACTAGAGAGCATAGGCATAAAGGGAACTTTCCTTAGAATAATAAGCAGTATCTATTTAAAACCTACAGCAAGCATTATTTGTAATGGAAAGAAGCTGAATGCATTCCCAATAAGATCAGAGGTGAAACAAGGATGCCCATTGTCATCACTATTATTCAACATTGTACTAGAAATGTTGGCTTTAGCAATAAGAAAAACAAATTAAAGGAGTTAGAACAGACAATGAGGAAACAAAACCATTACTCTTTGCAGATGATATGATGATATATTTAGAGAATACTAGAAAATAATCCAAAAACCCACTGGAAACAATTCACAGCATTAGCCAAATTGCAGGATATAAAATAAACCCACACAAATCATTAGCATTTCTATATGTTACTGTTAAGGCCCATCAGCAAGAGATAGAAAGAGAAATTCCATTTAAAACTACTGTAGACAAAATAAAATACTTGGGAGATCTACCTGCCAAGACAAATTTAAGAACTATGTGAATACAATTACAAAACAGTTCTCACACAATTAAAGTCAGATCTAAACAAATGGAAAAATACCAATTGTTCGTGGCTATGCCTAGCTAAGATAATAAAAATGACAATTCTGCCTAAATTGATCTACTTATTCAGTGTCAAACCAATCAAAGTGCCCAAACTTTACTTAATAACAAAATTCATCTAGAAGATGAATATCAAGAATATCAAGGGAATTAACAGAAAAAAAAAAAAATACGAAGAATGGTGGCTTAGCAGTACCAAACCTGAAACTATATTATAAAGCAGCATTCATTAAAACCGTCTGGTACTACTTAAGAAATAAGAGTGATAGAACAGTGGAATAGATTAAGACACATGAGACAATAATCAAGCCTATAGCAATCTAGTATTTGATAAACCCCCAAACTTCAGCTTCTGGAATAAGAACTCACTATTTGATTAAAATTGCTGGGAAATTAGGAAAATAATATGTCAGAAACTCAGCATAGACCTAGCTCTCACAACTCATATCAAAATAAAGTCAAAATAGATACATGATTTGGTCAAAAAGAATGACTCCATAAACAAATTAGGAAAACAAGGGATATTTATCTATCAGATCTCTTAAGAAGGAAGGAATGTACGACCAAAGAAGAACTAGAGAACATTATGAAAGGTAAAATAGACAACTTTGATTACATACACTTAAAAAGTTTTACACAAACAAAACCAACACAAACAAGATTAAAACAGAAGTAAAACGTTAGGGAAAAAAATCTTTACACACACTTTCTGATAAAGGTCTCATTTCTAAAATATATAAGGAACTATGTCAAATTTATAAGAATATAAGTCATTCCCCAATTGATAAATGGTCAAAGGATATGAATAGACAATTTTCAGATGAAGAAATTGAAGACATCTACATTCATATAAAAATGCTCTAAATAACTATTGATTAGAGAAATGCAAATTTAAACAACTCTAAGGTACCACCTCACACCTCCCTGATTGGCTAAGATGACAAGAAAAGTGAATGATAAATATTGGAGGGGATGTGGGAAAACAGAAGCATTAATGCATTGTTGGTGGACTTGTGAAATGATCCAAGCATTCTGGAGAACAATTTGGAACTATGCCCAAAAAGGTACAAAACTGTGCATATCCTTTGACCAGCAGTGCCATTACTAAGACTATATCCTAAGGAAATCATCAAAGAAGGGAAAGGACTCACATGTACAAACATGTTTGTAATGGCTCTTTTTGGAGTGGCAAGGAACTGGAAATTGAGTGGTTGCCCATCAATTGGAGAATGGCTGAATAAGTTATGGTATAGGAATATTATGGAATATTATTGTTCTATAAGAAACGATCAGCACAATGATTTCACAAAGTCTAGAGAGACTTGCATGAACTGATACTAAATGAAATGAGTAGAACCAGAAGATCATTTTACATGGCAACAGCAAGATTATACAATGATCAATTCTGATGGACATGGCTCTCTTCAATAATGAAATGATTCAGACCAATTCCAATGATATTGTGATGAAGCGATACATCTATATCCAGAAAGAGGACTGTGGGAACTGAATGTGGATCATAACATAGCATTTTCACTCTTTTTGTTGTTTGCTTGAATTTTATTTTCTTTCTCTTTTTTTTTTTTCCTTTTTGATTTGATTTTTCTTGTGCAAGATAATTGTATAAATAGGTATGCATACATTGGAATTAACATATTTTATCATGTTTAACATATATTAGATTATTTGACATCTAGGGGAGGAGGATGGGGAAGGGGAGAAAATTGAAACACAAGGTTTTGCGAGGGTTAATGTTGAAAAATTATCTATGCATGTTTTGAAAATAAAAAGCTTTAATAAAAAAATTAAAATTGAGACTATTACAACAACAAAAAAGAAAAGATTACAAAACAAAATTAAAATGGAGAGTGTTCTACATGATTTTTTGTTTACAGATAATTGTGCTCTCAATATAGATTCTGAAGCCGAGATGCAGTAATTTATCAATCTATTCTCCGCTGCTTTTGCTAGTAATTTTGGAGCATCAATACCAACAAAACATAGATACTCCATTAACCATCATTTGTTGCAAATACAGAAGTTTTGCATGCTATGGATTAGTTCACTTACCTTGGCAGCATACTTTCCAGGGATGTATGTACCCATTAATAATGAGGTTGACACATGTGCATATCTAGTTCAGTGTCTGAGAGATTCCAAAGGAAATTTCCATGTGGGAGAGGCAAGGCTACCAAACTGAAGGTCAATAGAGCTGTTGTACTGACCTCATGAAACCTAGAGAGTATTCCAGTGCCATGTTAGGAAACAACTTGCTTTCCATTTGAATTGTCATAAGAAGATTCTGAAGATCACCTCACAGGTTAAGATACCAGACAATGAAGTCCTTCCTCAAACTAAACTGCCAGGCATTCCAACTCTACTGCAGAGAGCACAACTCCATTGGGCTGGCCACACTGTTGGAATGCCAAATGTGTACTTGCCAAAAAGATTATTTTATGGAGAACTCACACAGAGTAAGTGCTTACAAGATGGTCAGAAATACAAAGATACCCTCGAGGTCTCTCTTAGGAACTTTAGAATTGATTGTATGATATGGGAAACACTGGCACAGGACCACCCAGCTTGGTGTGCCCTCTTCAGGAAAGGTGTTGTGCCTTATGAGCAAAGCTGAATTAAATTAGCTTAGAAGAAATTTGAGAATAGCAAAGTTGGAGAATCCATCCCAAATGTTCACAGGGATTATCTGTGTCGGTCTTGTGGCACAACATTCCAAACTCATATTGATCTGATCAATCATAGTAAGACATACAAACTTGACTGTAACATAGTAATATCATTTTGGTCCTCTTCCTAAATGAAGGGTGACAACATATTTATATTTTTTAAAATCAATTTCTATTTCTTAAGTTATCAATGACAGGTGATAATCTCTTAAATTCTGCAAAAGGATTAACAACATTGATATGGTAAAAAATAAAAGACAATAATATACTTGCTCAGCATTCATCTGATAAAATTAGGATAAAAGTAATGTATTAATATATTTAAAAATAGTTTTCTACCACATTTTATATTTAATCAGAAAAATATTCCTTTAATGCAAATTTTGCATTGCTCTTTTTCACGTAACATTTAGTCACTGCTATGAAGATAAGTTATGGTTAAGATAAAAGAGTAAACACAGATGCCAATAATTTTTAATTGCAATTTAAAAGCAACTTGTCAAAATATAAAGTTAAAAATAAGAGAGACAAAACTTGTTGATTAGAACATTTTGATACTTTTTTGCACACTAATTTATGACTATAAATAAATTGTGCTACATAACCTGAGATAGACATTAAAATGACATATGAATACTTAGAATCTTTGAAAAACTTTAACCACAGATAAAGATGGGATCTATATCAAAAGGCTACTTTTTTCAAATTGCTGATTTTGCAAGGAAAAAAGTCCAGAAGAATGAGGTTTGTTTTTAAAAAAAAAAAAAAGGTATAGTCTTATCTTCCATTCATCTCTAACAGATTCAATTTCATGATTTACTGGGGATCTTTTAGACCCAGCTTGGCACAGTGGAAAGATTTAGAGTTGGAGTAAAGAAGAACTAGATTTGATTACCTCCTCAAATATTCACTTAGTATGTACCCTGAAACAAGTCAATGAACCTCTATCACTCTCAGCTTTCTCATCTGTAAAATGGGGAAAATAAGAGTATCTACACATCAGTGGATTGTAGAGAGAATCAAATCAAGTCAAATCTATGAAAGCTCTCTATAAACTTTGAAGTTCTAAATTAGGATTCGTTTCTGTTGCTCTTACTCTATTAAAAATTTCTAACATGATGGGTTTCATTCTTGTTACCTTTCTTGGACTTCACCTGCGTAAATTTCCACATGCTTCTGTTGCTGTTCTTTTTTCTACACTGTAGTTACTTACTGCCTATGGCAGTTGCTTCCATTGATATACATAAATACTTTTCTCTTTCCTTCTTTTTTTGTTTAAAGCCATTTTGGCTACATTTCTAAGACTCCAGATATTTTTCATCAGCACTCATGTACAATCCAGCTCTGGCCAGGAATCTGTCATTCCCATATTTTTAAAAAGGATTTTCAGAAACTAGTATGGCAGAAACTGGACATTGACCCACCTACCACCATGTACCAAGATAAGGTTGAAATGGGTTCATGATTTAGACATAAAGAGTGACATTATACAGTCAATAACTATAACAATCTAGTGTTTGACAAACCCAAAGACCCCAGCTTGGGAATAAGAATTCACTTTGACAAAAACTGCTGGAAAAATTAGAAATTAGTATGGTAGAAAGTAGGCATTGACCCACACTTAATACCATGCACCAAGATAAGGTCAAAATAGGTTCATGATCTAGGCATAAAGAATGAGATTATAAATAAATTAGAAGAACATAGGATAGTTTACCTCTCAGATTTGTGGAAGAGGAAGGAATTTATGACCAAAGAAGAACTAGAGATCATTATTGATCACAAAATAGAAAATTTTGATTGTATCAAGTTAAAAAGTTTTTGTACAAACAAAACTAATGCAGGCAAGATTAGAATGGAAGCAATAAAGTGGAAAAATATTTTTACAGTCAAAGGTTCTGATAAAGACCTCATTTCCAAAATATATAGAGAATTGACTCTAATTTATAAGAAATCAATTCTTATCTATCTATTCCCCAATTAATAAATGGTCAAAGGACATGAACAGATAATTTTCAGATGAAGAAATTGAAACTATTTCTAGTGATATGAAAAGATGCTCCAAATCATTACTGATCAGAGAAATGCAAATTAAGACAAATCTGAGATACCACTACTCAGATTGGCTAAGATAACAGGAAAAGATAATGAGGAATGTTGGAAAGGATGTGGGAAAACTGAGACATTTATATATTACTGGTGGAATTGTGAACAGATTCAACCATTCTGGACAGCAACTGGGAACTATGCTCAAAAAGTTATCAAACCCTTTGATCCAGCAGTGTTACTACTGGGCTTATATCCCAAAGAAATCTTAAAGGAGGGAAAGGGACCTGTATGTGCAAAAATGTTTGTGGTAGCCCTTTTTTGTAGTGGCTAGAAACTGGAAATTGAATGGATGCCCATCAATTGGAGAATGGCTGAATAAATTATGGTATATGAATGTTATGGAATATTATTGTTCTGTAAGAAATGACCAGCAAGATGATTTCAGAGAGACCTGGAGAGACTTATATGAACTGATGCTAAGTGAAATGAGCAGAATCAAGAGGTCATTATACATGACAATAACAATATTATATGATAATCAATTCTGATGGACGTGGCTCTTTCCAACAATGAAATTATTTAGGTTAGTTTCAATAATCTCGTGATGAAAAGAGCCATCTACACCCACAGAGAACACTGTGGGAATTTAACGTGGATCATAACAAAACATTCTCATTCTTTTTGTTGTTGTTTGCATTTTATTTTCTTATACATTTTATTTCCTTTTTGATCTGATGTTTCTTGTGCAGCAAGATAATTGTACAAATATATTTACATATATTGGATTTAAAATATATTTTAACATGTATAACATATATTGGATTATTTGCCACCTAGGGTAGGAGATGGGGGGAAGGATGGGAAAATTTGGAACACAAGGTTATGCAAGGATCAATGTTGAAAAATTATCCATGCATATGTGTTGAAAATAAAAAGGTTTTATTAAAAAAAATATATATATATATAAATGAAATAAAAAGGCTTTTCACTTAACAAATCTACTTTTGTTTTCATATCTTTGATTACCAGCAACAGTACAATTCTTTCATAATTGATCATCCAGACTAAAATCTTCTCCTTTCTAATTTATGCTGCACATAGCTAGTAAACTGATCATTCTTAAATTATAGGTCCTATCACTTTAATATTCTATTAAAAGAGCTCAATTTGCCTCCTTATCTCTCTAGAATCAAATCAAACTCTTCTGCTTCATATTAAAAGTCTTTCAGAATGTTGCTTCAGCCTGTTTTTTAAGAGTTTCTATACAACATTTCCCTGTACATACTCATGGTGGTGGTTCTCAAAGTGTGCATCAGAACACACATTCAGAAGAAGATAGCAAAGATAAAATTCCTATATCCAAAGCCTCAAAGAAAAATACGAGTTAGCCTCAGGGCACAGAGGAGCTCAAAAAGGATTTGAAAGTAAGTAAGAGAGATAGAGAAAAAATTTGAAAGAGAAAGAGAGTAACATAAGTAAATCATGGGGGAAAAAAAGTCAGCATATTGGTAAAGGAGTCACAAAAATGCTGAAGACACTAATAGTTTAAGCAGAATTTACTGAAAAATATTTTCATTTAAAGAACAGAATTGGCCAAATGGAAAAGAAAAACACAAAACTTCACAAAAGAAAATAATTCCTTAAAATCATAATTGAGAAAGTATGACTCTGTGGAGTCATCAAAAAAACAATAAAACAAAACCAAAAGAAAAAAAAAAGATAATGAAATATTTCATTAGAAAAACAAGTGATGTAGAAAATAAATCCAGAAGAGATAATTTAATTTAAAAAGTATAATGCCCAGACAGTCCTTTTCAGGACATTACCAAGGAAAACTGCCATGATATTCTAGAATCAGAGGGTAAAGTAGAAATTGAAAGAACCCATCAATCACCTCCTGAAAGAGATCCCAAAATAAAAACACCCAGGAACATCATAGTTAAATTGTAGAACTCTCAGGCCAAGAAGAAAATATTGCAAACTGTCAAAAAGAAACAATTCAAGTATTGTGGAGCTATAGCCAGGATGACACATTTTGCAGCTTCTATATTAAAAATCAAAGAACTTGAAATATGATATTCCCTAGCGAAAAGGAAGTAGGATACAACCAAGTATCACCCACCCAAAAACTGATTCAGTGAAAGAGTCCTTTCAAGTACTCCTGATGAAAAGACCAGAGCTGAAGAGAAATTTTTTTTTCCAAATACAAGACTCAAGAGAAGCAAAAAAAAAAAAAAAAAAAAAAAAAGTAATTAAGAAAGGGAATTAATAAGAGACTTAATAAGGATAAACTCTTTATATTCCTATGATGATATCTGCAACTCATAACAACTTTCTCTTTATTAGGACAGTTAAATGGAGATAAAAACAGAAGCATAGGTATGATTTGAACATGATAGGATGATATCTTTAAAAAAAATACAATTAAGGGGTGAGAAAGAAGAATGTACTGAGGAAATGGGAAAGGGAAACATAGTACAATAAGATAAAGTTATTTCCAATAAAAGAGGCAATGATGTTCTTTTACAATAGAAAGGAAGTCTAGGTGGGTGGCAGCAAACACTTGATCCTTACTCTCTGAATTGGCTCAAAGAGGGAATAAAATACTCTTCTGAGAAGGAACAGGATGAAAAGAGCGAGAACAGAATAAGTTGAGGGGAAAGCATAGAGGTAAATAGGTTGCAATTATAACTGTGAAACAATTTTTGAGGCAAGTTTCTTTGGAAAAGGCCTTCTCTCTCAGATATGTAGAAAATTTGTAAAAAAAATTAGAGCCATCTCCCAATTGACAAATGATGAAAAAACAGGAACAGCCATTTTTTCAGATGAAGTAATCAAAGCTACCTATAACCACTTTTTCATAATTAAAACAATTCTCAAATACTACTTTCATACCTATTAGATTGGCTAATAAGGGATGAAAAAGGAAAATGACATGTTAGAGAAGATGTGGGAAAACTGAAAACACAAATGCACATTGGTGGAGTAATGCATGGACTCAACATTATGTTGAATTCGAAATTCATAAGTTGGAAATACATCTAAATATTTATCGTAGTGTTTTTTCTGGTGACAAAAAATGAAAATTGAGGGGATGTGCAACAATTAGAGGATAGCTAAACAATTTATGGTATATGTTTGCAGAGGAATACTATTGTGTTATAAAAAATGATGAGTTAGATGCTTAGAAAAATCTGTGAAGACTTATAGGAATCAATATAAAGTGAAATAAATATAACCAGGAAAACATTCTACATAGTAGCAACAGTAATATGATCAACTGTGAATGATTTAGCTATTCTGAGCAATACAATGATGTAAATAAAACAACTCTGAAGGACTTATGATAAAAAATGCTCTTCCTACTCAGACAAAGAACTGATGATCTCACTAAAGACTTTTTTTTTGCTTTATTTTATTTGGGTTTTTATTTTAGTCTTATGTTTTCTTTTACAACATGACTAACAGAAATATGTTCTGCCTGATTACACATGTATAATCTGTATCAAATTGCTTGCCTTTTCAATTGGAGGAGGGGGTATGTGAAAAGAGGAAGAGAATTTGGAACTCAATTTTTAAAATGAATGTTGAAAACTGCTTTTAAATATAATTTTTGTTTTTGTATCCCTAGGACCTAGAACAATCCCTGACACATAGAAAGCACTTAACAAATGTTTGATGATTGACTTGTTGATGAGAACATCTAATAGGGACTTCAGTTTGGAGACCAAGATTTTCTAAGTTTAGTAATGTTTTTTTGATACCTTTTAGCATTATTATTTGTGCTTATGTGAATCAAAAGAAATTTATATTGTGGGAATCTATGAGCATTAGAAGTTACTGAAGTTATTGTCATCATGGCTTGGAGATATACAAATATACAAATACTCCCAAACAGATGCATGCCACAGGAAGATAGCCACCCTTTTCACTGTCATGTTGATGACAGTAATTGAGCTGCTTCAAAACTTCTAAAGTAAGAAGCCACAAACCACCACAAGTCTAGCTTTCTACTCTTTGAGAAGGAGAAGGAGCTTCGTTGGGAGTTACATGAAACCGGGAAGATCAGCAGTCAAAATGAAAGAGAGATAGCATTTCATGTGTAGAGGAGCTAGGAAGACCACCCAGAGATGAGAGGTGAAGTATCTTGTTTGTAAATTAGTCAGGAGGCCAGTATCACTAGATGGAAGAGTATATGTCAGGGAGTAAGGTATAAGAATGTTGGAAAAATGGCAGGCAGGGAGTCGGTAATTGTAATATTCTCTCTAAAATGTAATGTTCTCTGTTGAAGTTTTCCTGGGTCTTTGGAGGCAGCCTTCGTTTCAGTTCAGTTATCACCCCAAATGCAGCCAAGTGTTAAAAGTCCAAATCCTTTATTGTCTCCTTCAAAGTCTTGTCTCCTTCACTTGGGGCTCAGCTAGTTTTCTGGAGGCCTTCCTCTCTCCTTGGTTCCAAGAGCTTGAGCTCCCACCTGCCTTCTCTGGCTTCTGAATCTCCCTGAATCCAAAGGTTTGTGCTTCAGCCTGCAGCCACCACAAAGGTGGACGATGGAATGAATCTGTCTCAGCCTCCAAGAGCTTCTAGTGCACTTGTCCTTTCTGGCCCTGAGAGCTCCTTGCTTATATGTTCCACACTGAGTACAAACCAATCATTATATCACTAGGAAACCATTATTTGTTGTAAGATTAAATCAATCATACTGAACCATGCTAAACTAGATAGCCATTGTCTCCTCCATTCCACTTAGTTCCTTGTTTCAAGTTCTGGCCCATAACATCTTCTTGTAGGATTAAATCAATCATACTGAACAGTGCTAAATTAGATAACTATTGTCTCTATCAATTCCACTGACTTAGTACCTTGTAAGAATCTTTTGTTTCAAGTTCAGAGTTCTGGCCCATAACATCTCCCGCTTTCTTTTGTTTTTAGAACACAGGTGGTTATGACTTCCCCGACTTCTCACGAAAGTGAGAACCCCAAAAGAGGAGGTGATCACGCCTTCCCTGACTGCTCAAAAAAGGGATGAAAACACCATAAAAGGAGGTGGTCACGCCCTCTCTGACATCTCAGGAAGGGAGATGAAAACACCAAAGGAAATGGGAAATCAAATCAGATCAGCTGGTCTCTGAAGGGTCTCACTCTTAAACAGGTGTACATAAATCCATCAATATGGGAGGAATTGCACATAATTACATAAATTACATAAGCACATAGCAATATAACACAGGCCAGTAGTGATGTAACAAATAACATGAATCATACATGTCCATGACTCCTAGAGATAGTCCAAAAGAAATCTATTGTCCATTACTTCATATGCCAGGAATCCAATAATTCCTGCAAGTTTTGAAGTCCTGCAATACTCTTATTATGTGTTGGGGAGTCCAATGATTTCTGATGGTTTTCAAGTCCTGTAACAGTCTTTATCAACAATTTTTCATCTCAGGGAATCCAACGATTCCTGCTAGTTTTAAAGTTCTTTAACAGTCTCATTATCACCCATGCTCTTTCAGTGTCAGATGTTTTTTAAATCTTCTCCTCTGTTTTGAGTTTTTTCTCTTTTTCCTGTCTCTCTCCAGGTACTCATTGGCACCTATCTGATTCCTTTTCCATTTGTAGAGATACAAGCAAACCCTTTCTCCCAAGCAGCTAACCTATCTAGTCCCTTCTATTTACCACTTTCTAAATCTCTTCTCATCACCTAGCAGTTACATTGGAGCTGTTTAGTGTGTTGAAGCTGCTTGAACTGTACACTGCCCTTCTGTTGGATTAAAAAGCCTTCTCTCCAATTGTAATCTCTTTCTCCCATTCGATTGCTTTTTTGCTGATTGATCATATCAGAGTCCTGAACTTCTAAAAGTGTAACCTTGGCTGACATCATGCCCCACCTGTCTTTTATTTGGTCTTCGAGCTGGGCCCTGCCTCTCATTTCCCCGGGTCAATCTACACTCTGAGACCCAGGAGAAACCCTTGTGGCATTTTGGATATAGGGTTTTGGGTCTTCTCTCACCCTGTCCTCTTACTCTATTTCTTTGCCTACACTGGGCTCTCAGACGTCCTATTTTTCTACAATGAAAACGCTAGCAATTTTCTCTAGACATCCCTTATCAAGAAGGACCCTGTCTTCACACGTTCATCACAGCATCTTATGATCTCCTCTAAAGGAGCATCTTTGTGTAGTCCCCATATAATTCTTCTGCAAACCTCATTAGCATTTTCCTTAGCCAGTTGTGAGATCATTATTCTTATAGCTGCATTTTCTCCAATAGTTCTTGTGACAGCTATTTGCAAATGTCCCACAAAATCTGCAAAGGGTTCATTGGGACCTTGCCCTAATTTTGTGAAGGCTTCCCCTCTATCTTTCCTTGGGAGAGTGCCCCAAGCTTTTGTTGCAGCAGTAGCAATTTTCTCATATGTGGTTATGGGGCAATTAATCTGTGCTGAATTTTCTGCATACTGACCTTCATCTGCTAGTTATAGTAGTAGTAGTAGTAGTAGTAGTAGTAGTAGTAGTAGTAGTAGTAGTAGTAGTAGTTGTCGTCATCATCAAAGGTGACCTGTATATTAATTCCTGTTTGCCTATTTTGTTGGGCTTGTACCCTACAAAGTTCACTATATTCTGAAAGCCACAAGTTTTGTCCAGCTTCTAAACTTGTCCTTGCTATGGATTTCTAGTCACTAGGGGTTAAAATTTCATAAGCCAAAGTCTCTAGTAACATCTTAACATAAGATAATAGAGCCCCATAATAAGAGCAACCCTTTTTCAAATCCTTAATTTTTTTCCAGATCAAAAGGAATGTATTTTCTCCATTGTTGACCTGAAGAGTCAAGCTCTTCAATCACAGGGTATGCATTTATTAAATCAGATATATCCTGTCCTTTTTTTTTTTGCCTTAACTGGTGACTTTTGTAATCTTGTCATAGACTGCTTCATAGGTGGTGCTGATTGTGTCACTGCCTCTTCTCCTTCTCCTTCTCCCTCCATCCATGAAGGATTAATTGAAGGAAGTAGGTCAGGGGATGAGGAATGATCTAATTTCTCCTGCTGTGAAGTACCACACTCAGAATTGTACTCAACTCCATTCTTATCTGATTCTTCATCCTTTTTACCTAGTTTAATCTGGATCCTCCCTCTCCTGCTCTTTCTTCTTTTTCCTTATTCTATAACTTATATAATATCCTAAAGCCAGTTATATTAAATTATATGTATAAAGTGTTTCCTTGGAAATTGAGTCATGTCATTATCACTGTAGTATTGACATAGTTGCTCTCCTACTAATTTCCACTCATCTAGATTCAATTTTTTTCCCTTAGAGAACCAAGGAGATGTGTATTTTACTGTTTCTAAAAGTTCAATGATCTGCTCCCAAGTTAAAATCAAACCTTGATTTTTTATCAGTCTGACCAAGCTTTTGACACTTTTTCCTTCTGGGAGAGAAATCTCTTTTCTAACCATTTGTCCCATTTTAGCTGAAATATTACTTTTACCCCTAAACAAAGTTTCCTTGTCTATTTTTGTACTCCCCCTAATTTCTGGGTCATAGATGAAGGTTCTTGGTCCCACGTTCTGGCGCCAAAATGTAATATTCTCTTTAAAATGTAATGTGCTCTATTGAGGTTTTCTTGGGGTCTCTGGAAGTAGCCTTTATTTTAGTTCAGTAATCACCACAAGTGCAGCCAGGTGTTAAAAATCCAAATCCTTTATTGCCTCCTTCAAAGTCTTGTTTCTTTCACTTGGGGCTCAGCTAGTTTTTTGGAGGCCTTCCCCTCTCCTTGGTTCCAAGAACTTGAGCTCCCACCTGCCTTCTCTGGCTCCTGAATCTCCCTGAATCCAAAGGTTTGTGCTTCAGCCTGCAACCACCACAAAGTTGGACGATGGAATGAATCTGTCTCAGCCTCCAAGAGCTTCTAGTACACTTGTCCTTTCTGGCTCTAAGAGCTTCTTGATTATATGCTGTACACTGAGTAAAAACCAATCATTATATCACTAGGAAACCATTATTTGTTGTAGGATTAAATCAATTCTAAACTAGATTTAAACATTGTCTCCTCAATTCCACTTAGTATCTTGTTTCAAGTTCTGGCCCATAACATTTCCTTGTAGGATTAAATCAATCATACTGAACCATAGTAAATTAGATAACTATTATCTATCAATTCCACTGACTTAGTACTTTGTAAGAATCCTTTGTTTCAAGTTCAGAGTTCTGGCCTAACAGGTAATGAAGGACTGAAAGCCAAACAGAACATTTTGTATTTGCTCTTAGAATCAAGAAGAACTCACTGAACATTACTGAGTAGGGTAACTGATATGACTGGACCTACTCTTTAGGACAATCTTTTTCCTGGCTAAATGGAGGATGGACTGCAGTAGGAAGAGATTTAAAGCAGGGCTATTATAATAATCAAGATGTGAAGTGATGAAGACATGCTAGCCTAAGGGACTGAGAATGTGTTGTTGTTCCTTATTGAAATATAGAAGGTAGGAGGGAAAGATTTAGGGGTAAAGATAATGAGTCCAGTTTTGGACAAACTGAGTTTAAGAGGTGTACTGGACATCCAGTCCAAGAAGTTTGAAAGGAAGTTGAAGATGTAAGATTGGAAGTCAGCAGAAAGATTGGGGCAAGATAGGTGGAGTGGAGAATCATTGGCATAGAAGCAGTAATTAAATCCACAGGAGCTGAAGAGATCACTAAGTGAAATAATATAGAAGAGAATGTAGCACAGGCTTAGAATCCTGACGGTCTCCAAAATTAACAATGTTAACATGTTGAAAACTACTCATATATTCTACTTTATTATCTTATTAACATTTTGGCTTTACTTACTAAATTGTCTTCTCAATTTTCCTGTTCTTCTCTGTGTCCTACTTGTTCAGTCATTTCAGTCATGTCTGACTCTTCATGACCCCATTTGGGGTTTTCTTAGCAAAGATACTAGGATGGTGTAGTGTTCTCTGGCTCAGTTTTGAGGATTCTGGGGCAGCCTTCGTTTCAGTTCAGTAATCATCACAAGAACAGCCAGGTGTTAAAGTCCAAATCCTTTACTGTCTGTCTCCTTCAAAGTCCTATCTCCTTGACTGGGGCTTCAGCTAGTTTTCTGGAGGCCTTCTGGAGTCTTGGTTTTAGTGGAAAAATGAAGGAGGAGAGACTGCCCCCAAGACAGTGTGAGATGAAGTGAATGAATCTCTCTGAGTCCAAAGGTTTGTGCTTTAGCCTCCAGGCCTCATAAAGGTGGACGATGGAATGAATCTGCCTCAGCCTTTGCTGACTGTTATATACTCCATTATCATAAGTATGAATCTTGTGGAACTATATTAAGTACTAAGTACATGTATTGAATTAGAGAACTATTAAGTCAATTCCACTGACTTAACACCTTGTAAGAATCCTTGTTTTAGAGTTCTGACCCATAACAGGATGGTATATTATTTCTTTCTTTAGTTCATTTTATAGATGAGGAAATGGAAGCAAACAAGGTTCAGTGACACAGAAACTATCTGAGACCACATCTGAAGTCACAAAAAGTTATCTTCCTGATCCTAATCCCATCCCATCTGTCCACTGTGCCACTTAGCTTTCTCTTCTACCATGTTTCTTTTGTAAATAGATTTTTATTGAACATTTGCTTCATATACTTAAGTCCCTCCTGAGAGAGGCACAAGTCTCACCAGAGATCCATTCCTTGTAACAAAGAACTTTTTAAAAAATGAAGGGGGAATAAATCAGCAAAATTGATGATTATGAAAATCTGAAATTACACACAATGTTCTACACTTCTGGACCTCCCATCTCTGCAAAAGAGAAGGAAGGGTGTTCTTATATGTCTACTCTGAGACCATACTTGTCCTTTATAATTCTGCAATATTTAATTTGAATTATTTTGTGATTACTGTTCTGGTTGTAATCATTGTATATATTATTTCCTTGGCTCTGATTACTTCACTTGATATCAGTTTCATACAATCTTCTTTGTACTCAGGATGCTTGTAGTTTCTTATGAGACAATAATATCCCACTACATTCATGTAGCTCTATTTATCTAGTCATTTCCCAATAACTGGGTTTCTACCTGCAAGCACTTCTTTGCTACTATAAAAAGTGTTATTATGAATATTTTGTTGCATATGGAGCTTTTCTTTTTGTCAGTGACCTCATGCCTAGCACTGAATTCTTTGGGAAAAATAATACAGACATCTTACACCCATTTCCAAGTTCATCCTATGATATTTCTTTATCTGATCATAATCTGCTGTCATTCCACCTTCCCAGATGCCTTGTAATCCCAAATCCTGTTTGGTTTTGGTCCTCATTGTGATCCCTCAATCTCTTGCTTCTTTCCAAGAATGTCAATACTATACTCTCCTTCTTTTCTTATACTGACCTCTTGGCAAACTAGCTCAGCTCCACATTGTTCTCTTATCGCAAGTCGTTTACTTCTGATTCTGTCATTTTGATCTTACCCTGACAAACCTCAGCCTTAGATTACTCCCACCAGATGTTACCTTTGTTTCTGCTCATAGGCTGCTGAACAAAGTTGCAAAAAATAATAAAACCCTGTTTAGTGGATCCACTATAAATGAACTTTACATAATATTAATTATATCCTAGCTATAGCAAAGTGATGTTGTCTTTCTAAATTGACTCACTTTCACACTCAACATCATGCCGTTTGTAAGCCTTTTATCATTCCTTAAATCTGACTCTCCCCTCCCCAAGCCTCTCAGTTGAGAACCTGTCTTACATTTGACTGAAAATATTGGAGTTATTTTGCTGAGAGCTCCTTTATCTGTACTGTTCATCTCACACATGATAATGATAATAGCTAACATTTATAAAAGGCTCAAAATGTGCCAGGTACTATACTAAAGACTATACAAGTATTCTATTTTGATCCTTACAACAATCCTAGGAGGTTATGTGCCTTTATTACTCCCATATTATAGATGAGGAAACTAACACAGGCAGAGGTTAGGTAAGTTTTCCAGGATCACACAGCTAGTAACTCCAGGTCTCGCACTCTACCCAGTGCACTTATGCAAAAGCATCTCAATTCTATATAATTAAAATGATCTATTTTATCTTTTGTAGTTGCTTCCATCCAACTGGATTAAGAATTTATCATCTAGCTATGGCCCAGAGAAATTTGTAATCGACTTCTTTTGTAACATATTTATGGTATGGTTCTTAATATATGTTATGTTACCCTTTAAATCTCCTCTTTTACAGTTTCTTTTTCACTTCAAGACATTCTCCTTCTCCTTTTTTCTAAACAAACTTTTCCCACAGCAACTGAAAGGAAAAAGCATCCTACAGTAGTAGATTGTCAAACAATTACAGGGGGATGGGTACTTATATGCATTGATGGTCTGGAACAATGAAAAAAAAAAAGAAATGAGGGGCAAGTAGGAAAACATTAGCTGTCTATTAAACATTAATAGTGATCCATTGAGTTAGATCAAAGAGTTAACACTTAATGGCTTATTTCTCTCAAGGAGTCTTCTACTTCCTGAAAGCACTTGGGCTTACAAAGGCAGTAAACATGGAGCAGGTTTATTTACATCAGGAAAGAACAATGGCCTCAAATATACTGACTTATACATAATGGACAATAAGATGTACTAAAGCTGGAACAGATGTGGGAATCAAGATGAGATACAGTTTGATGCAAGGAATGGAAGCAAATATTCCATGTCAAGACATAATGTACAATGACTGAAAGGCAGAATTTTTGGTAAGAATGGAAATCATTTCTCCGTAACACAAAAACAAGTAGAATGGGTATCTACTGATAAGGGTATTAAATTTTATTTAAAATAAAATAAATCTGTACTAACAGACAGGTACCAGAATAATTAAGAAGATGCTTTATTAAGAAGTTTTAAATTTGACATAGTCATCAGGGGAGCTCAGAAGGCTATGCAATGGAATGTCAATGCCTACTAATAACCTTTCCTTACAAGCCCAAGAATCTACACCCTTTAATATATGTTGTGGTCACTTGTGAAATTTTCTTTAAAATGATCATTTTTTTGTGTCTTCCTTATCAGGCCATAAATTTGCCAAATAATTCCAATCATAGCATGTTGAATTTGTATTATATCGAAATCAGAATGTCAGTGCTTTTTAATGCAAAATATTTTTAGTGTTATAAGTGCAATAAGTTACACAAAAAATAATGTTGCATTTTTGACATATTTAAATCAAAACCACTATTCTCTAAAAATATAATTAGTTATATTGTTATTATGTATCTTCCAAATTATAAAGTAAATATTAAAAATCAGATTTTACTTTAATAGAAGCACAATTTTATCTATTGCATGATAGTGAGTACAATTTTCTATTTCACAGGATTCCTGAAAACAAATTATTTAATGGAAGGGGAAAATAACTTACCTTTGCAATAATTACTTCTTTCTTCAAAATCTTCATAGCATAATATTTTCCACTTGCCTTCTCTCGAACCAAAATCACTTTCCCAAAAGTGCCTTTACCCAATAGTTTCAAATAGTCAAAGTCATTCATTGTCTGGAAACGGACAAATGAAAAATGAATAATGAAAAATGAGTAATGAATGGTTCGTAGAATTATCAAGGAATTGAAATATATTTTTAAAACCTCTTTTTTTATAGATATGTCTGGAGAAGTCTTAAATTTTTCTTAACATCACATAAAAAAGGCACAGATAACAAATAGATACTTAAATATAAAACTAAATTCAAACTATTTTCAGACTACTAAATATTGACGTTCTAATATTTTATAACTAAGAGAGCAAAATATGATTTAAACCTCAAATTATTATTTAGAGATTTTAAAAATATGGTTCCAACTTTTGAATTCAGTATAAACTCATATTACTTTTCTTCATATACTTTGGGTTCAGCCAAAAAGTATACTTGTTGTTTCCCACACATGACATCTTATCTCCTACTCACATACATATGAAAATGCTGCCTCTCATCCTCTGGAAAACATTCCCTCCTTTCCTCTTAAAATCTCTAGCATTCTTTTAGGCCCCATTCAAAGCTACTTCCTACAGTAGGAAGCCATCCTAATTCCCTCAGTTGTCACTGTTCTCCCCTCTCTTGCTTTATATGTACTTTATCTTTGATGAGTCATCTGGGTATGTCACATTTTTTCTTAGTAAGTTCTTTGATGTAGAGCCTGTTTCATTTTTGTCTTTATATCTTCTGATAACAGTGTCCACTATATACCAGATGCTTGTTATATTTTTTTTTAAATAAATGAATGAAGCTTTATTTGAGGAAAAAGCTACATTTTGACCAATGGACATATATACTAATAAAAATACCATGTTGGATTTTATGGAGGCAGCTGGATGGTACAATGGATCAGAGCACTAGGCCTGGAGCCAGGAAAATCTGAGTTCAAATCAGACCTCAGAAATATACTAGCTATGTGTTTCTGTACAAGTCCTTTTAATTCTTGGTTCCCTACCTGTAAAATGGGGATAATAATAGCAATTAACTTCCAGTTATTGTGAAAATCAAATGAGATAATAATAAAACACTTATAGCACAGTGCCTGGTACAACGTAAGGGCTACATAAACATTACCAATTATTATTATTATTATTATAATTGTGGAGAGGGCATAAAAAAGTCTAAAACAATTCCAAGGGTCGCATGCAGGCATACATGTGTGTCTAAACAACTAAAATATATGCTAAAAGCCAAATGAGCAATTCAATATTAGTCATATTTAGACAGTTTGGGAAAATTTTCAAAAAGAGGTTATGGTAACACTTGAGCTTTTCTATATTTTAAAAACATACAAGATTTTGATAGAGAGGTTAAGTAAATAGAATTCCAGTTGAGTACCTACATGAAAATGGAAATGCAAGAGAACTATTTAGGTAAACAGTGAGAATAATTTTGGGGAACATGAAAGATTAAAGTGTAAGAATGAGAAAAGTTTGAAAAGGAAACCAGAGACTGAACTATGAAAGGCTTTGAATGAAAGGCTAAGTGAGGTACTTGGACTTTATCTTACAGTTAATAGGATATTTGTTTTGTCTTCTCATTTTTTCTTTTACTTTATTTTTACCTTTATTACTAGTCTAGTAGACAATTCTTAAATATTATATTTTGTATCTTCTACATTCCCAATAGGTAGTTCCATAAAATGTCTTATACAATAGCAGTCAAAAATTTTTGTTAATGATAAATATCATTGATTGTGAATATATATTTTTGTAGTGCAAGGGAGAAATAGCTATTTGTTTAATGACCATGCCCAATTTCTAAATGATAATTAAAAATGGATATCTAAACATCTAATGTAGTTAAAAGAAGACCATCATTTAACTAGGCATTTTTCTTTGTATAGGGTGAATCTGAGTTTCTCTAGAAATGTATCATTCCGCAAGATGAAATCAATTCACACTACACTCACTGCACCTAGTGTCCCTCCCTCCTTCTGTTTGGTGAGACTAGGAGTGGACATCTTAGCGTTTCTCTCAATCACTTTGCCCTGAAGTAGGCACCCAAAAAATTCACCATATTATTTCCTACCTGGCTTATCTCTTGAATTTTATGATCTCCAGGAACTCAATCTGATTTTTAACTCACACCTTCTCAAATTATTTCCCACTATAGCCACATGCTTCATCATGCCTCCATTTAAGCACCTTGAGGGCAAGAACTATCTTGTGGGGTTGTTTGTTGTTTTTTGTTTTATTTTATATCTAGCATTCAACACAGTGTCTGGCACACAGTAAACCTTAATATATATTTACTGACTCTAACTTCTTGATTTTACTATAGGTCAAACTGGTCTAAAAGAGACATCCCAGGAAATGGGCCAGAAGTTTCTGTGTAATTTCTAGGAATTCCAAGAACATGGTGAAACAATAATTGTACAGTGGCAGATATGAGGAACTCCTTGGTTCCTTCCACCTAAGTGGTGGCTAAGAGTCTCAAATGTTGCCAAAATATGAAGTCATCATGTCCATAATATAGTCACAAATTTCCAGGAGGGTTCTAGGCTTATGCTCCTTAAGATATCCTCAATGGAACAATCCAACTTCTTTAAATACTTTTATTCTCATTTTTAAACAAAGATTAAGAAATTATGCATAATTACACAGATAATATTCTCAACACATTAGATCTCCACTTCATTTGTTATTTGAAAGCACTATAAAAATGATGTCTATTATATGTTCACATCAAAGATTTATTATTACATTCTGATCTAATTCATAGACTGAATATGACAATCTCTAAATTTCTTTGAATTCACAAAGGTGAAATAATTTTGAGATATGTTATTTTGCCATAAGAGCTATAATTCTTAGGTATAATAAGGTAAAAAGAAAATATGACAGGCTTAATTTTGAATTTTACAGCTTCTGTCAATTTGATTGTCAACCTCTTTTGTGATATGCATTTTGCATAGCAATAAATATTAGTAAAAACACACACACACACACACACACACACACACACACACACAAACCTAGTGACAAAGTCAGAAACAGACTTCAGATCTATTTTGACAAAACTCTTCAGAATATTTAAAAAGTATCACTGTTACCAAATGCTCATTTTCTGCCAAAATTACAAACTATTTGTCCAGGATTTACAATCTGAATATAACTTGATATGGTATTCTAGCCACTGCTTAGGTAAAGCTTTTCCTTTGTGTAGGGTGTCCAA
This sequence comes from Antechinus flavipes, assembly GCF_016432865.1. Taxonomy (NCBI): domain Eukaryota; kingdom Metazoa; phylum Chordata; class Mammalia; order Dasyuromorphia; family Dasyuridae; genus Antechinus; species Antechinus flavipes. The sequence continues at coordinate 86,299,539 of NC_067401.1, read as the reverse complement.
GAACAAGACAAAAACATATTTAAATTGAGAGAGTAAAAACTGCCTTTTAAATAAGCCTTTAAGAATTCATTATTAAAATTCCACTTTATTAAGCTATATGTCTTGATACGCCAAAGACTTATTTCTAATATTCTATATCCTTTATATTCTTTTGACATTTCCTAGTCAAAGAAAGCACATATTCCATTTAAAAGTATAAAAGAAAAAGAAAAGGCACAATTAGAAGAAGAAAAATAAGACCTAAAATTAGGTTACAGAATTAAATATATATTCAGAGTAGTTTAATTCAAACTCTATTGCAAATAAATAATTTTATCTTTGTTTTTAGGCAAAGAAAACAAGATATCACTTAGGATACTTCAGCAAAGTTGTCCAAAAAAAAATTATATATCCCAAACTCTGTAATTAATAATTTTATAAGTAGATTATGTCATAATGGAGAACTCTTGGATCATTTCTCAGCCAATGCAGAATAGACTAGGTTAGAGAAGACCTGCAGTGATAATTCAGTTCTGTCAAGCAATAACCCCAGACAAGCCTCCTGTTTGTCAGAAATTACCAAGGCAAACATACCACAGCAACATTTTCAACAATTTCATGAGTATACTTACTTAAAGCAAATACTCTCATAATTACATTAAGTATTAAAACTCTTCTCATCTAATCCAAACTCCTTTTTTAACAGGTGAAGAAAATGAGACACAGAGTGATGAAATAACATGCTCAACATCCAAAAAGTAAAAACATGGCAAAAGTATATGTAAATTCAAATTCTCTAACTCCAAGTCCAGTAGATTATCATACTAGCATTATTGCCTGGCACATAGTAGAATGGTATAAGAAATAGAAACTTGTTTGATTCTGAATAGAACACATTTTCAAAGCCCCAACCTTAATCACAGAGATATTCAAAGAAAAACTGTGTTGTGAATTGTTTGGAAATGATAAATAGAAGATATCAGAATTAAGAGTAATTAGGAAGTTCCTAAAGAAAAGTGAATTTTAGCTGGAAGTTGAAGTCCAGAAAAGATAGGTGGTGGAGATGAGGAGAGAGAGCACTCCACACTTAGAAAAAGCCCAAAAAAATACTTGGAGTTGGGAGGTGAAGAGTCTTGCTGAAGAAACAATAAAATCCCTTTTCTCCTCTGATGGTCACCACTCCAATGCAAACTCTCTCATCACCTCATGCCTAGAATACAGCCTTAGCGTGATGATGGTTCTACCTGCCTCAGTATTCTCCCCATTCCAATCCAGCTCTATTCAACCAGGAAAGTGATTTTTTCCTAAAGCATAGGTTCAATCATGTCAATACTCTTTCAATTCTGTGATCTCCATTGACTCCTTGTTTCCAAAACAAATATAAAATACTTTGTTAGGCATTCAAAGCCTTCCAAAACGGAACCCTTAACCTTAAGCCTTCCCATTCTTCTTATAACTCACTGACCAACACATACTCTTTGATCCAGGAACCCTGGCCTCCTGGATGCTCCAGAAAGAAGATACCTCATCTCTTGGCTCTGAGCTTTTTCTCTAGCTTTACTTCATATTTTGAATGCTCTCCTTCATCTTTACTTAATAGCTTTCTTAGCTTTCTTTAAGTCTCAACTAAAATCCCACCTTCTTTAGGATGCATCTTAATTCCAGTGCCTTCATTTTGTAAATTATTTCCTAGTTATCCTGCACATAATGGAAATTCATAGTTCAAATAAGGCATTCTTTATTTACTGAAATAACTGTATTTTGATGACTTATTTCTTTTTCAAAAACTTATTTAAAATATTCTTTTTAAATTTTGAGTTGCAGATTCTCTCCTTTCCTCCTCTAATTGAACATACTAAGAAGGCAAATGATGTATCAATTATACATGAGAAAACATAGAAAACATATTTGATAACAGCCATATGTCAAAAAAAAGCAAGAAAATTATATTTCAAATTGTACTTAAGAGTTCTTAAGTACTTAAGAGTTTGTAGAGTATTTCTAGTTAAGTTCAAGTCATCATGATCTCATATGGGATTTTCTTGGCAAAGACAATTCAGTAGTTCGTCATTTCCTTCTTCAACTCATGTTACAGATTAGGAACTGGGGCAATCAGGGTTAAGTAACTTGGTCAGGTTACACAGCTATATCGTGTCTGAAATGAGATCTATCCACTGCACCACCTAACTGCCCCACTGATCAGACTAGCCCAGTCTTTTGTAACCCATGAGGGTCACAATATTGCTGTTACTCAGACATACGGATTTCCTGGTTCTTATCACTTCAAATAGCTCTTGCCATGTTTTATAATGCCTACTACCCATATCTCTTTTTCCCTTCCCCTTCCTATTTCATTACTACATAAGATAGATTTCTATACCCAACAGTTTGTATAGGTATTGTTCTCTCTTTGAGCCAATTATAATAAAAATGAGTTAAAACACTGCCTGCCATAACTCCCTCCCCCTCCTATCCCATTCCTCATTTCCACCTTCACTATAAAGAGCTCTTCTTTGTGTACTTCTTTTAGGTGAGATTGAAGAGGGGATCCCGAAACTCTGAAAATCCTCAAAGGATAATTGCCTCAGTGAGGGACCCCGCCCCAAGGATAAACAGTTTCATCTTTGTTATCTGGGTGGGGTCAGCTCAGTCCTGAAACTCATTAAATTCAATTCAAATTCTAGCCCTAGCTGAAACCCAGCTAGGAGCCAACTTGGGACTCTACCCATGGGCCCCCTTTAGCTAAATCTCTCATTATCAAAGAGCCAAAGGGCCTCTGCCCACTGGAATACTTTTTTCAGTGCTATCCTCTCTTTACCCTCACCTATTTCCTTAACCAGACTTGAATCTTACTTCCAATCCCCATAATAAACCTCTTTTATCAATCTAGGTTTTTGGGTCTGTAAATTTTTCTACAGAGAACTTCTTGTGCCTCCAGAAGGGAGTCCCCCAAAACTCCCTTCCTTTGCACTGAAACCTACCCTGAACCCCAAACGTGCCACTAGACCTCATTTAATTCCCTGACCACCAGAAATCCTCATTTCATTTGGGTTCCCCAAATCTAAACCTCATCAAGATGATTTCCTTTCTTCTCCCAGTGCAACTCTCTTTCTCACCTCTACATTTCTTTTTTGAGATTATCTCAATAAAATCAACTCACATTAATGTTCTCTATCTATATAGATTTCTTCTAACTGCCTTAATAATAAGAAAAATACTTAGGAGTAAAAGGTATTATCTTCTCAAAAAGGATGTAAATAGTTTTAACTCATGTTTATCTTTTTGTGCTTCTCTTAAGTCTTGTGTTTGAATGTCACATTTTCTATTCAGCTCTGGTGTTTTCATCAGGAATGCTTATAAGTCTTCTATTATGAAATATCCATATTTCCTCTTAAGGATTAAATTCAGTTTAGATGGAAGGTTATTTATGTGTAATATTAGCTCCTTTGCCTTCTAACATATCACATTCTAAGCCCTCCACTCCCTCGTTGTGGAAGCTGCTAAAGTGAATATTATCCTGACTATGGCTCCACAATATATAATTTTATTCTAGTTGTTTGCAATATTTTCTCCTTGATATGAGACGGTTCTCCTTCTAAAGGTGATAAGTATATTTTCAATTTCTATTTTGCCCTTTGGATTCAGGATATCAGGGCAGTTTTCCTTAATAATTTTTTGAAATTGATATCTAAGCTCTTTTTAAGGTTTTCAGATAGGCCAATTATTTTTAAATTATTCCTCCTTGAGCGATTTTCTGGTCAATTGTTTTTTCAATGAAATAGTTTGCATTTTCTTCTAGTTTTTTTTTCATTGTTTTTAGCTTTATTTCATTGATTCTTGAAATCTTATGGAATCATTATTTTCCAGGTATTTCATTCTAATTTTTAAGGAATTATTTTGTTTAGTGAATTTTTGCATCAATTTTTCCATTTTGGTCTACTCTGCTTTTAAAGTGGCTCTTTTCTTCAGTGAATTTTTGTCCTTGTTTTACAATTAGACCAATTCTGTTTTTTAAGGTTTTATTTTCTTCAGCATTTTTTTACCTCTTTTACCAATGTGCTAATTCTCTTTTCATAATTTTTTCTCCCATTTCCACACCCACCCCCATGATTTTTCCTCTACCACATCTTTTTTTTCAATTCTGACAAAAATTCTATGTGCTCTTGAGTTTTTCTGAGGCTTTGCTTGTAACTTTTTTTTTCCATACTGATGAGTTCTAAGTTTGTCTTCATCTTCCCTGCCACTGAAGTAGATTTTTATGATCAAGTTTTGTTTTGCTTTTTGTTATTTTTCCAACCTATTTCTTCACTTTGCTCTTTATGTTAAAATGGGGCTCTATTCACCTTAGGAGGTGGGAAAGCACTATAGTAAGCTCCCAGTTCTTATCATGCTTCTATTTTCAAAGCTAGTTTTCAGTGCTCCCAAGGCAGAGGATCTTAAGAGACCCATGAGGAGGGCCTTTGCAATTCTCCGATGCTGAGATTCCCCCTCTTCTTCCCCCTCCCCCCCAAATATAAGCTCCTGGTGGCTTATACTAAGAACAAATGCATTATAAAAATAACAATACTTATTTCTCTAGATATCTCTTAAAATGTTGTTTCCGTTCAAAGTAATTTATTTCTAAATTTTCTATAACCTGGGGTGGGGGTGGGAGGGAAGCCAGGTAGCATTGTCATAAAAATATGTAAACTGACAACTATTATTTGGTAGATTGAAACTTTTGGTTTCAACCAAAAGAAAAAAAATGCTTTGTTTATCCTCCATGGGTAAGGGAAGCAGCTTTCCAAGAAAAAATAAAATAAAATAAAAGCTCTATCCTCCCAGACTACTCACTTTTCTGCTGACATCAGAGATGTTAGGGCATTAATAAGGAAGTAAACCAGAACCATTTCTGTTTCTAATTTCTGAAGATTATAGAATGCCAAATGGAAAAGGACCATTTGTGAAAGACATTTATTTTATAATTTCTAAACAGTATTAAAAATAACAAAGAAAAAAATTCAAATGTATAAGTTATACAGTATTTAACAGTATCCTTTTGCTTCTTAGCATATCAGCCCCAATCCCTTAACAAAAAATCACATCAACATTCAGTGCTAAAAGTGCTGAACCATAGAAACAAAGTGATATTGCAGTCAATTTGTTTTTAAACAACATAAGAGAGTTTAGCCTCACCTGAATAGAAGTAACCCATATGTTTGCATATCATATGTTAACTGACTGACACCTTTTTACAAATAGCACTTTTTAGCATATTTCTTCTAGGCAAATTAGGAATGTGTCAAGTAGTCTAACAAGTCATCATTGTGTTTTACTACCTTTCTTTTATGATGAGTTGTAGAAGCATCCATTTCCTCTTCTCCTATATTGTCAATTTGTGAAGTAGGACTACAATTCATCCTTTCCTCTTCTTGCCTCTGAAGTCTGTCTGCTACAGCCTGGATAGCTTCTGTCCATTCTTCCCTAAGAATAGTAAGTGAAACTTCCTGTTAATAGAGGATTAGAAAAATGGCACAAATACTTTCCATGTATTTGGAATTTGTATTTTTTGTATAACTAGGTTAAGGAAATTAATCTAAGACAACTTACATATATTTTGTTTTGAAAAGAAGACTAATTCTAAAAAAGTATAATATTAGAGGCTAAAGATTGGTGATTCTAAGTTTGTGTGTGACAGTATGGTGGGGGGGGGGGAGGCGGGAGGGAGAGAGGGAGGAGAAGCACACAGAAAGGGAAGGAAGAAGTCAAGAAGTCAAAATAATAGAATTTTTAAAAATTTTAAATACAAAAAGCAGTACTGATGCAGTTCTAGTGGTACAGAATTAATGTGAGAATCTCCTCTTTGGTCAGAGGTGCAGGTTCAATGTGAAAGAATTCATGAACCAAAATCTTAGTGGCAAAAAGGAAGTTTTGTTTTTCACTAAGCTCTCTCTTAATGAGGAGATTTGCAAAGAATGTGTTAACAGAAACCTATTTTATGAGAAAATCTTGGGGTTTGTGGGGCAGTTTGAGCTGATTATCAGATCAAGATCTCCCAAATGAATGAAATTATTTTGAAGGCTTTTTTCCAGAATTTAGTTTCCTGAATGGGGATCCAGCTACCCAAAAGATCAATGGGAATGATTTGCCCAAGATTTCCAACTGAATGATGCTGCTTATCTTAGAAAAAGGCCCATCTGAAAAATATGCCCCCTCCCAGATTGGGAGACCCCAAATCTCCTTTCTTTTACAGATCAAAGGGGACACAGTTTCAGAGTGATTATTTTACAGACTAAAGGGAACACAATCAGAGTTGAGAGTTCAGCCCCCACCTCAGTACCATTAATTCCTGCACTGTCTGTAATTAATTTATTTACATTATGATTTATTGCATCAAATTTTCAATTGTTGGTAATTATACCAACAATATTCTTTTAAAAAACATAATCAGGATCTTTGTATTACCCAGCTGGAATGAAAAGAGAATACTTTAAGCCTCTTTTTAAAAACAGACTTAAGTTTTAGAAATATAATGTGCTACTCTCAAAATTCTATGGGGGTTAAGAGCTAGAAATCAGGATCATTTGAACTCACTTCCTATAAAACATCTAAAATAAGATGACTGGTTCCATTAGCTCAACAACATTATAAAAGCTATCTAGACTTCCAGATGCTAGATGAAGCTAAATAGTATAATAAATATGGGAAACAGAATAGAACTGTAACCAAATTAATATCTAATGATTGAGGAAACAAAATATCTAAAATCCAAATCAATCTCAAAATTTAATAGTTAAAAAATTTAACTATATGGACTAAATTAAAAGTATCTAATATTGTAAGAAACTTCTAAAACAAACAGCCACAGACCAGGCAAAAAAAGAATCTTATCTCAAATTCTATTTTAAATGGTAAAATCTTATGGTCTTTGCACAAAGCAGTTTAAAGGAAAAGAAAAGGCAGAATGGGGAAACACATTCGAAGAAAGGAAAAAATATAATGGAATCTGCCTAGGATATTTAAAAAAAAAAGCAAAAAATTAAAATTAAAACACACACACACACACACACACACACACACACACAATCTCAACAACATCAAAGAAACTGGGAGCAATATGTAAGTAACTGAGAAGTCTACCAAAAATGGAATATTCTTTTCCCTCATAAATTTACACATGATATTCAGAAGCCTCTGTGGTTCCTAAGAATTTCTATTGTGAATCTAAAAGTTTTCAGTAATAATTTTCAAACACCTCAGGTTTGCTTTGGAAGAGTTGCTTTTGATCAATCTGAGTAGTAATTCAATTCACTCCTAAGATGGAGGATGGAACAGATAGAAGTAAAGGGCATAGTATAGAGATAAATATATTTTTTGTTTAAGTTCTTTTTTTGCAATATTGATTTCACAATTTTGGAAAAGGATGGTGAATTCTCCAAAGGCCTCTGATATAACAGCAAAAACACACTCAAATGTCAACAATAAATGATTTGGTGATTATTCAATATTAGAATTATTCATGCCACTTCTCTCCTGGAACTCAAACAGATAACTGAGAATTAACTGTCTAAAGGAAGGATAGAGATAGCCACTAAAAGAAACAAAATAATACTGTTTTTGTCTTATAAAGAACATAATAGGTTATTAATTAATGAGCATTTAGTGTAATTGAATGATGTGTTCTAAACTCTGTAAACATTGCTCAAATCACACCAGTGAGAGTCATTACAATTTTTACCTAAGGATTTAAACCACAAAAGGATGTGTGTATATGTGTGCAAACACATGTGCATGTGCATTTTTTGAGGGGGATATCATGGGGTAGAAGAAACAAACATTTACTGAATGCCTACTATGTCCAAGGCATTATACTAAGTAAGCATTTTTATAAATACAACTTCACTGAATCTTCATGACAACCCTAGGACACAAGTTCTGTTATTATCCTCATATTGCAAATGAGAAAAAAGGCAAGCAGGAATAAGTGACTTTTCCAGGTCACAAAGCTTACTAAGTGTCTGATATTTGAACTCAGAACTTGCTGAATTTGGGGCCAGCATTCCATCCACTGTACCACCTAGCTGCTATAAATAAGGAAACAGAAGAAGCTAATCAATTCTCTAATGGAATTAGTTTGCTAATACTCGGGAAATTAAATAATTATGATATACTGATCTACTAGGCATAGTACTAAGCACTGGGGATGTAAAGAAAGGGAAAAGCAATCCCTGTTCTCAAGAACCTCACATTCTGATAATGAAGGGAACACAAAAACTATAAGCCTGCTCTCTCTCTGGCTCTCTGTCTCTGTCTCTCTTTCTCTATGTGTGCACGTGCACACACGCACACACGCACATACACACACAGTAAATGGGAGATAATTTCAGAGGAAAGATCCTGATATTAAAGGGGACCTGGAAAGATTTCTTGCAGAAGGTAAAAATTAAGGATCTGAAGGAAGCTAGGAAAACATTTCAGGCATGGCAGATAGCCAGTTAAAAAACAGGTTTGGGAGGTAGAATATCTGGTTTAAGAAACAGTAAGAAGGCCAGTGCCGCTGAAGACAGATTTCATGAAAAGAAAGTAAGTGTAAAAAGACTGAAAACATACAAGGTTGAGAGATGGGTTATAAAAGGGCATAAAAATTATATCAAGACATATTTATTTGATCCTAAAGATAATGGGGAGCCTTACTTTGGTAGCTGAATGGAAGATAGACTGAAGTAGAGAAACTGAAGATGGGGGGAAAATGTTTGATTTCTAAATTTTTTGTTTTCTTTTATGAGCTACATCCTACTGATAAATTTGTGAATCTAATAAATATGAAACAGTCTGAAACAAATTTCAAATTGTTTTGTCCTATAAGAAGCTAAACAAAAAATTCATACAGGCCAGATTGAAGTAGTATTGATCTAAGACAGATAACCAATATAAAAAAATTAATGTTAGTGAACATGTACAATCAAATTCACATTATCTGACAAAATAAAAATGCTTTTAAAAGAAAAGAGAATAATCCTTCTTCCTTTCTGTGTTGCAATAATTCATACTTATTTATCTATCATGATTGAAAAAAAGAACACAAAGAAACAAATGACAACTCTGCAAAAGTATGTTTATAGGTGTAAGGGTGTAAAGGTAAAAATTACCTACTTGTGGATTGAATGACACCCCTCCCCAACTTAAAAAAAAAAAAAAGCAAGTGACCTTTCCTCTGGAGTATCCACATGAAATGTTCGTTCTATAACAGTGGTCCACTGGAGGCATCTGATAATAAATGTGTTTGGCTTTGGTCGTTCTGTTTTCATGAGCTGGCATTCTAGAAATAAAAGATGTTTCTGTAAATATATTTACTCCAATAACATAGCAAAATTTTTATACATATATTTTATTTAATGCATATATTTATACATTTAATTTATATATTATAGGGGAGAAGATATGTATTTATAACTTTGTATAGCAAACTACTAAAGTATTATACAAAATTTTAACAACTTGACTGCCCCTTGTTTTAGCTTACAAATAAAATGAAACTCATAAGCTTCCAAAATCTCTTACAACCTGAACTAAAATATTGTGTCATTGGGACCATCTACTATAGCCAAGTCTTATTATTTTTTGGCCAAATTTGACTAATCAAAATTCTCTAAACATATTCTATTACTTTACTTATGTCATCCCTTCCCACCTATCTGCCCCTCCTCTTATCCCTCCTTTCAAAATTTTCTTTACCCTAAATGGTGCAGCTAAAATAAATGCCAATTCTTTTAAGAAGACTTCTTTGATCACCCAATCATATCAATTCAGAAAGCAGTTCATTTATTCTATTTTTGTGGTCCTCCTCTCATACTGACTTGCATTATGCTTATTCCTATACATCTCACAACTTCCTGACTAAAGATTTTCTTCAGAGCAAGAATTGTATTATATATGCTTAACACAATATTTTGCACATGATAGGTACTCGATAAATGTTTGCTGAATGAGTTTATTGGAAATCAAAATACTATATATCAAACAATAATTACAGCTATAATTCAATCTCCATTTCAAAAAAAATTGATATTTTCTGTTTCTTACATTGCCACTGTTATTGCAAGTATCCTTTCTCCTATTCCTCCTAGAAAGTCATGCCATAGAACAAAATTAGAGAAGAAAAAGAAAATCAGCATAATGATTGATCCATTGAAAAAGTTCAAAACCATGTGCAATGTGTAACACCTGTGAAGGTAGGGAGGTTTCTTCTCATCTTTGTTTACTCCAGTAATACTTTATCTTGATCTTGATTACATTTACTTTTGATTTGGGGGCATGTATTTATTCTTTCAATTTATGTTGTTATTATCTGTGTATAGAGTTGGTTTGGCTTTGCTTCTCTATCAATCATTATAGATCTTTCCATACTTCTCCTTTTATGAATCACACACATTGTTTCTACAGCATAATTATATTCCATAACATTCAGGTATCACAATTTACTTAGCCATTCCCCAATTGATGGACACCTACTATTTTTCTACTTTTTAGCTATCATAGGGAATGTTGCCATAGTTTTAATTTAAGAAGCCTCCCTTCTTATACTCTCAACTCATTTTAGGTTATTATATCCAATGGCACATTTTAAACTGGCTTTCTGGGAAGGAAAGGGAGAACAGGTTTGGGAGAATTGTATGCTCAACCCATTTTTCTCTAGTGCTTTCTTAAATCTATTCAATCACCATAACAATAAATAAATCAAGTCCTAATCTATAGCATTTTATGATTTCTGAGGTGTGAATACTCATACAGAAAAAAATCTTAAATCATTTCTTAAGCAAGTATGAGCTGACTCCAGCACACCATATATTGCAGAATCACATGCCAATAGAGAATTCAAGGTGCTGAATGAGACACACATTTTCAGATATAGCCAATACAGAAACTGGTCTTGATTGTTGATACATATTTGCTAAGGATTTTATTTTTGTTCTTTCTTTTACTCAATTTGATTTAGAGGGCAAGGTTACCAAAAATTAAAAGAACTCAGAGTCATTGAAGCATTGTTTTAAAAATGTACAAAGGAAGGAGGAAGGAAATATAAACAGGGCAGCTTTTAAAATTATATGTTGGAATTTATTATTTACTAATAAGGAAATGTAAAGAATACATAAGAGAAATTCACTGCTTCATGGTCCCTTCAATCACCCCTCCAAAAAAGAAGAAAGTTACAAGCCTTTGGTCAAGCTAACATCACTTTATGCCTAGAATACTGCAATATTTCCTAATTCATCTCTCTACTTCAAATTTTGCTTGAAAATCTCAAGAGACCCGAATTCCTCCGTCTATCAATTTTGCATGCCAACATAAAATTAATCTTCTTAAAAATTCATTTTACTTACCTGCACAAAAACTTTTAATAGTTCCACATTTCCTATAAAGTTCAAACAAGTTGGTATGTATAGCAGTCTATCCACAATACAATTCTTGCTTGCTTTTAGTTCTTGTTATACCCTACAAAACCCCTTCTTTTCTATCAAATTGGTTCATTTCTTGTGTCACAAACTTACCACATCCCTTCCTAATTCTACATCTTTTTCTACCCAAACTGGAATTGTCTTGAGTCCTCTTTCTGCCTAACAGCCTCATGTCCAGCTCTAAGAGGGAAAAAAACCATATGATAAATTTGTACTACATACAGTACCCAAGCATAGCCCCTTATTATCTAGAAATCACACAATAAATACTTGTCAAATAACTTAATGAAAGATTTTAAAAGGAATAGATAAATGAAAGTAATGGATTAAGGCTAGTAAGTGGATGAGGAAATAGTGCTTTAGTAGACATTTGTTCAAAACAACATTTCTAAATAAAGTACTTATAACCTATAATAAAGTATCATGTAAATGAACAAACAATTATCATTTACAGTAAGACAAAAAATAGTAGTGTAATACAGTAGAAAGAGTATTGGATGGTGGAAACTTGGGCTAGAGGCTCAGCTTTGCTATTCCTTCATTTTGTATAACTTTAGAAAAGTAATAATTTCTTTGGAGCCTTACTTCCCACATTTAGAGGTAAGGAAAAACCAGAAAAATATAAGTTATCACATAAAATAGGAATAGTAATACCGACATACTTATTATGATGTGACAAAGATAAAATAAGGTAAATATTATATACATATAAATTATTATTAACACAGGGAGTAATTTGTTTAAATACAGATATATAAGTACTGAAGTGATCTAAATTGAGGGATTGGTGAGAGGGAAATTTGATCTGCTTTCCTACTTGCTTTTAATTACCCTCCTATTTTTTTCTGGCTCTTGCATAAACCCTATCAGTTCTTGAATCACACTTCTCCTTGACCATTTCCAACTATATAGACTCTATCCTATGGCATTCTCTCTTTCAAATAAATAATACTCCCAACTTTTCCTATTTCATTTGGTCTAAACAAACAATTTCTATAACTGGTCCATTTACTCTAAAAACTATTTATGAAAATCACTTTCAATTCTTTACAATTTATATAAACATCAAAGCAGTAAACTTTAAAGAATTTCTTTTTCTCTTGGAAAAGCTTAAAAGGAACAAATTGTATGTGTGTGTATTTATACAGTAATATTGTATAAATATCACATATTTACTTATGACTTGCTTATCCTGCAATAAAATTCTATCTCCTTAATTATCCCCTAAATTCTCTATTCAATTCATTTTGATACATATTTCCTAAATATCTAAAATGTTGAAAATGCAGTAGCAGTAGGGGGAATATAATTTTAGATAAAAATCTGTGTCTATCCTCACGGAATTTAGTCTAATAAGTAGAATGTATATCTGTTCACCTACTCTTATGTCCCATTGCACTTACAATTAACTAATATTACAAAATTCAACACTTATTCACTCTCTATAGAATAAAACGTATTTGCAAAGTATCAAAAATTATGTGATTTATGACCTCATCTATATTATAACTTTCTTGTGAGCAGGAACCACATAAGCCTAATTTTTACTTTTAATCTCTCCCTTTTCATCTTCATCTCCTAACACAATCTTGGATACATAGTCAACAGTTAATAAACACCTGAGTAATTTTTAAAATAAAGAATGGAAAAATGATAATTTTAAAGCATTTGAGATGCCAGACAATTGCTGGCTCAGGCCTTTTGCTGCCACTGTGATGAGAAGGATTGTTATGGGAAAAAACTCTGGCTCAGACTTCTTGCCACCACTGGGAGAAAGAAGACACTGCCCAAGCCTCTATTTTGAGTGTCCAGACACTGTTCCTGGAAATTCAAAGGTCATAACACCTGCAGAATCAAGTCTGGGAAAAAAGCCACAGCTCCTGCTTTGACCAGCTGGCAGATGTCAGTATCTTTCCCCTTCTGTTACTTGTTCCAAAACATGTATAGCTCCTCTCCTGATTTCTGTAAAATTCCACTTTTCTTTGTTGCTTACTTATTCACATTGTACATAAGAATGCTGAAGCTGATGCTATTGATTCTCTAACTTTTCATACAGATGAGCCTATGCTCCAAGAGTAAATAAAATCTGTAAATAACTATCTCTGCATGTTTATTTGGTGACTGGCAGCTGTATCAAACTAATGAATTCTTGGATGATTCTTATTACAAAGTGCTGGTAGGACTATAGATTTAGAGCCAGATGATCCAGAAAGATTGGGCGTACTGTCCAAAGTTATAGATAATAACAGATGTGAGCTATGAACTCAGGTATTTGGTTCCAAATCTAGTGTTCACTCCATTGGAACATGATTCTTCTCCTAGGAAAGTAGCATTCAAGCCAATCAAAGAATAGTGTAAAGGCACTAGACAAATCTGAGCATAAAAGAACATTATAAGAGGTATGAAAGGGGAATTGGAAAAGTTGACAGAAAATAATAGCTTTCTAACTTTCAATTTTGCCTTAGCTAAATGTCAAGAATCACCTTGATGAGTAACCCTTAGACTGCTGATATCTGGTCCACCTTAGTTTTGACACTAGAGACCAACTGGTGGTTTTGCTTTTTTTGCCTATCTGGTTTATAGAATTATCAGCCACATTTTCTGACTTCCAGATCCCAGCAAGAACAAGATTTTTCCTACCTATAAATAATAACAATTCTTTAAGTGTATATACTAGCCTATCGTTTTATACATTTCTTATCCTGATTAAAATATGCAAAAAATTTTTAAAGGCCAAAGTTTACAAAATTTTTTCATCAAAACAATTTTCTGAAATTAAAATAATAACAAAAAAATTCAAGCACTACAATTATATGAAGATTAGTGCTACACATGATTTCTACAAGTCATCATCCTAAACACTATTTAAAATACAGCATTTTGAATTCTCAGTGGGTATTAATTGCTCGAATATATGAGTGCTAAGAGTTCAGCCCAAGGCTACCACTTTAGTTCCCATTCCCTGGCTAAATGAGTCACTGAATGTGAAGTACTTCAGTAATGTATTTCAAAGAATGTTGTTTAAAATTCAAAAGAGCAAAAGACAGTTGGAACTTTAAATTATTGTTCAAACATTGAATGAGTCAGGAAATAGATGAATTCAACATTCTCTTAAGTTCTTTTATGTCAGCTCTCCACAACTAGAAATTACAAACATGTCCAAATGCTACTAGAGAAAAATAAAAAGGAACAATTAGTTTTAAGACTATTTAAAGACCACACGGACCCACACTGACCCAAAATACTTAAAGGGATTTTATCAAGCTGTTTCTAGCATATTACTTGATTTTTAAAACTATCTTTTTTTTTTTTTTTTTTTGCTAAGGCCACAATCACCTTCAGTCAAATGTAATTTTAAAGCCTTAGGAAAACAATTGTAAAGAATTTTGCAAATATATGGAGAAATAATTCAACATATCTAAATAAGCAATGATTACTATGAAATATAAAGTAATTAGTATTATTTATCATATAGAATAGCTTAATACTTTTTTAAATTAAATTTCAAGTGAACTATGGCTCATACTTAAATTAGTTAGTTATGCTAGTTAAACTCTCCTGAGCAACTCAAGCTACAAGCTGTATTTCAAAACGTTGTTTACTTTACACCATTCTGAACCACAGATGACAAAGTTTGCTTGAAGCTGTAATTACTCTGTAAAGCTGGGAAGCCAATTAGAGGGCCTGAAACCTGCCAGTTCCAAAAAAAAAAAAAAAAAAAAATTAAAAAAATTAGAGATCATCTGTTCTGATGTTATTTAAAAGTTTAAGGTTTCAATTCAACAATTTTAACCACTTAAGTTCCAATTTTTAATCAACCAATGTAAAGAACAATATAAAAAGCCAAAATAAACGTAAAATTCATTGTTACAAGTAAAAAAAAAATACCATTTTAATACAAATGGTATTATGTTGACAAGGAACTACTATGAATTCAGTAATAATAATTATATATTAAACAAAAAGAAAACCTATATATAAAACAATGTTCTTAAGAGGTTCTCTGAAACAAAATCGAAGTTATTTTATTCTTCTTATGATTCAAAAACAACATGGCATAGTCAAAATTTAATGACATCAGCATACAGAATATGATTTGTGTCATGTCAACATGCCAATAACATACAAAGTATTATGAAGAATCTAAGAAACATTAACTGCTTTTAAGGAGATACGTCAAGTAATGCCTACAAATGTGTCAAGTGTCAAATATGAGTGGTACATAAATTGATGAGTGTATTCTACTGGAAAAAAAAAAATACGAAGACCAAACAGTTAAAGAAGAATTTTAAAGAGAATAGATTTATTACAGACAAGAACATAATGTCCTAAAAATTACAACAAGCTATTTTAATAATAAAACAACAAATAAACAAATAAATAAAACATTAAAATAAAATTAAAGGATTGGAAAAAAACAGAATTGTAAGAAATAAAATAGCTAAAACAACTTGAAAAACAGAAAAAAAAAAAAAAGAGAAAGTATAGAACAACCAGCCACCCTGAAAATCATGACCAAAAAATAATAATAAAACGAATATTATTTCAAGAAGTCACATAAGACTTATTGGCAACCAAAATGAAAGAAAGAAAAGGCTGGAATATGATACTCTCAAAAGACAAAATATCTGGCTTAACTTATTATTATATAATCCGAAAAAGGGGTAAAATGAACTTTAACTAACTAAAGGATTCACAAGCATTCCTTATGAAAAGACAAAATTAAACATTTTAGAATCAAAATAAATGTATTTGTTGAAATGGAAAGATTCCATGTAGAAATATAGTGTTCCATGTTGTTTGTTCACTATGGGATAATAAACATATCTTCCAGAACCATAATATTTATAAGGGTCAAGGGGACAAATGAAGGGCTTTCTCAATCATGATCATCTTAGGGAGAAAACAGAAATGGGAGAGAGAGAGAGAATTATACTGATAAAGGAAGGAAGGAAATAGAAATATTGTCATATAATCAAAAGGTACAGAGTTTTTAAACATGGCAGAAGGGAATGTTCAGGGCAATTATTTTTGTATGTAATAAGAGGAAAATAGATATGAGTATTATGAATTTATTTCATCTTATCTCAAAAATGTAGAAAACATTTCCATAGTGGAAACACATTCATGCATGTGCACACATGGCAAAAATTGTGGTATAAATACATTAAACCCAAAAGTAAAAAAGAAGGGAATAAGCAGAGGGGAGAAGATCATAATGGAGAAAAAGACAGTTAAGGAAATACTGATAAGCAAACAATAATACCAGAAGCGGCAGCATGGGGGGTTCAGGGAAATGGAATTGAGAGAAAAAGAAAAGAAAGAGGAAAATCCAAGATCACAAAGCAGAAGGAAGAAGTATAGTAAGTTTCCACCTCAAAATATCCCCAAACAAATCTAGAAAATTTACCAAATGGAATTCCACTGCAGACATCCAAGAAAAAGTCCCAATGTATAACAGTCCCAGCAAGCATATAAAAAGAGACAGAGGGAAGTTTGTAGACAGGCTGATGAAGGGCATGACAAGGTCAGAGCACTTCTCTCCCAAGGAAAAGCTATAAACAACATCTGACTCATGTCAGATCTACATGGGGGTACAGACACAAGGGACAGACACAAACAGGCAATATTGTTGCTTACTAATCAATTTCAGATCTAAGGCTATACAACATGGGGAACCAGTATCTTAGTCTTAGGCCCTCTAAGTATCCTGAGAAAGAACCAAGTACAGAAAGGAAAAAAAAAAAAAAACTGCAGCCATGTATCTCAGAAAGAGAAGAATCTCATTTCCAGCCTACACTCCAGTCTAAACCCTACAGAGAAAAAAACAGAGGAAGAACCCTAGATCAAAGAGAAGCCTACAGTTCTATTACTTTAAACTAGCAATATGCTAAATAAATAATAATAGTTTAGTCTAGTAGAAATCTATTGATGCTCAGACTCAAGACCAGGTAAGGAATATTCAGGACTAATGACCAGTATTTTTTTCCCCCTGAATCAGACCACTTTGGGAGCAATGAAAGCTCATAAATCTTCAGTCTTAATTGTGAAATCTTGGAACAAAACAACACTCAATACCCCAAGAAAGCACAAAGAGGACCAATCCTGACATTTTCTCCAGCAGTTCATAGTGCCTGAGCCCAACATGAAGTTTCAAGTTATAAAGTGGGCTAGAAAAAGGACTAAACAAGCAAACACAAAAACCACCAAAAAAGCTATTAGGTTGACATGGACAAAAAGATAAAAGAAGAGAATGACCCAAAAAAATCTAAAAGAAAAATGCTAAGGAAAGGTTTAGGCACAAATGCAACAAGAATTCCTGGAAAAGATAAAGGAAGAGTTTGAAAATATTTTTGCCAATGAAATGAGACAGCTAGAGGAAAGAACTGAGGGAAAAAATGAGACCTATGCAAGAAAGAATTAGAAAGAAATTTAGCAGCTTGCAACAAGTGGTAAAAAATTCTTCCCAATAAACAAATTCTCTATAATAAGAATGGCGCAATGGGATCATGAAACAACAAGAGATATTAAAACAATAACAAAACAAAAGAAAAATGTTATATATCTTACAGGAAAAAATGGCCTAGAAAAGAGAATAAGGAAAAAATAAATTTAAGAATCATCAAATTACAAAGAACACCATGACCAAAATAAGAACCTACACAGCATATTTCAAAAAGTCTTAAAAGAAAATTTTCTTAGAATAAGAAAATAAACAACATTATAATCAAATTCCAGAGCTTTCCAGTTAAAGAAAAAATACTGGAATCAGTTAGAAAGAAACAATTCAAATAGCAAAGAGTCATAGAAAAGATCATACACAATTTAGCAAACATCATTATGGAGGGGCACAGAATTTAGAATTCAGTGTTGCAGAAGTTAAAATCATTTTGGCTTTTGTTGTTTAGTTGTTTCAATCTAGGTTCCCAATTCATCTTGACTCCATTTGGGGTTTTCTTGGCAAAGATACTAAAATGATTTGCCATTCCTTCATCAGCTCTTTTGACCAATGAGGAAACTGAGGCAAACAGAATTAAGTAACATGTCTAAAATCACATCATTAGTATTTGAGGAAATGCAACCAAGATGGTGGAGTAAAGGCACAAACTTGCCACACTCTCCCCCAAAAAGCTCCAAAGTCCATTAAACAATGATTTTCAACAAATTTTAAATCATCAGAATATTCAAAAAATGGAGTAGAACAATTTTCCAGCTGAAAGTAACTTCAGTCAGCAGGAAAAGTCTGTGGCACTAGGGTAGGAGCTCAACATGCAGCATCAGTATAAGTCATGCCAGGGTGGCCTGGCCCCAGCCTATCCCTAATACCAGCAAAGCAGGGATGAGTCTATGGTCCTCTGAATCACCAGCAATATTGGCGGTACCTAGACCTCAGTCCAGAGACACGAAAGAGGACTTGAAAGGTCAAGAGGAAAGGTTTGTTAGGAGAGTGAGAAAGCCTTGAGAAATCAGCACACCAAGAATGGGCATAGGCAGGGGCTGCTTCTAGAGGCCCTAACCCAGAATAGGTCTTTTTACTCACAGTGAGGAAAGACTTTGTTGCTTTAGCACATCCTACAGCTACAGGGAATAGTTTCACATCAGAAAAGAGGGCTTGTGGTCAGGTCCTTAGAAGGACCTCTGAAAGTAGCTGCACAAAGAAATTAGGCATGGACCCATACTTAACACCATATACCAAGATAAGATCAAAATGGGTCCATGACCTAGGCATAAAGAACGAGATTATAAATAAATTAGAGGAACACAGGATAGTTTATCTCTCAGACTTGTGGAGGAGAAAGAAATTTGTGACCAAAGATGAACTAGAGACCATTACTGATCACAAAATAGAAAATTTTGATTACATCAAATTAAAAGGCCTTTGTACAAATAAAACTAATGCAAACAAGATTAGAAGGGAAGCAACAAACTGGGAAAACATCTTCACAGTTAAAGGTTCTGATAGAGGCCTCATTTCCAAAATATATAGAGAACTGACCCTAATTTATAAGAAATCAAGCCATTCTCCAATTGATAAATGGTCAAAGGATGTGAACAGACAATTTTCAGAGGATGAAATTGAAACTATTACCACTCATATGAAAGTGTTCCAAATCATTATTGATCAGAGAAATGCAAATTAAGACAACTCTGAGATACCACTACACACTGTCAGATTGGCTAAGATGACAGGAAAAAATAATGATGAATGTTGGAGGGGATGCTGGAAAACTGGGACACTAATGCATTGTTGGTGGAACTGTGAATGAATCCAACCATTCTGGAGAACAATCTGGAATTATGCCCAAAAAGTTATCAAACTGTGCATACCCTTTATACCCTTCGATCCAGCAGTGTTACTACTGGGCTTATATCCCAAAGAAATACTAAAGAAGGGAAAGGGACCTGTATGTGCCAAAATGTTTGTGGCAGCCCTGTTTGTAGTGGCTAGAAACTGGAAAATGAATGAATGCCCATCAATTGGAGAATGGCTGGGTAAATTGTGGTATATGAATGTTATGGAATATTATTGTTCTGTAAGAAATGACCAGCAGGATGAATACAGAGAAGCCTGGAGAGACTTACATGAACTGATGCTAAGTGAAATGAACAGAACCAGGAGATCATTATACACTTCGACAACGATATTGTATGAGGACATATTTTGATGGAAGTGGATTTCTTTGACAAAGAGACTTAACTAAGTTTCAATTGATAAATGACGGACAGAAGCAGCTACACCCAAAGAAAGAACACTGGGAAATGAATGTGAACTATCTGCATTTTTGTTTTTCTTCCCGGGTTATTTTTACCTTCTGAATCCAATTCTTCCTGTGCAACAAGAGAACTGTTTGGTTCTGCAAACATATATTGTATCTAGGACATACTGCAACATATCTAACATATATAAAACTGCTTGCCATCTAGGGGAGGAGGTGGAGGGAGGAAGGGGGAAAATCGGAACAGAAACGAGTGCAAGGAATAATGTTGTAAAAAAAATTACCCTGGCATGGATTCTGCCAATATAAAGTAATTATTAAATAAAAATTAAAAAAAAAAAGTAGCTGCACAAAATCCCTGAAGCTTGGGACAATGCATGCTCCACTCTGGAAACAGAACCCTTTAACAAAAAAGTTAAAAAGCCGAAAATAGGCTAGTAAAATGAGCAGACAACAGAAAAAGGTTTAGATCATAGAAAGTAAATGTCTGAGGACAGATTTGAATTCATGAAGATGTCTTCCTGGTTGCAGACCAAGCGCTCTATCCACTGCACCACCTAGCTGTCCATTCTTGGTTTATACTGAAGAATTAACTTACCTAGAAAACTGAGTATAACCCTTAGAGGAAAAAATGGGTTTAAAAGGAAATAAAGGACTTCCAAGAATGCCTGATAAAAATGCCTGATTCACAGAAATTCTGAAGTAAAATCACAGGACTTAGGAGAAACAAAAAGATAAACAAAAATAATCATGAGGGACAAAGTAGAGAAGAGTTATTTATATTCTAAAAGAAATGATATATTAAATGAAGGCGTCTACACTTATTTACTGTTCTGTTTTTGTATTACTTGACCATTTAACATCTATAACAGTGATTAAATTGTTTTAGTCTCTAATCTTTTTTTTTCCTTTAGATTAGCTGTGGATAGAGTACCATGTCTATTTAAATATTTGAGTTTAAACCTGGCCTCAGACATTTAGTATCTGTATGATCCTAAAGAAGCACTTAATTCTGTTTGCCTTGGTTCCTAGTCTGTAAAATGAAATAGATAAGAAAATAGCAAACCATTCTACTATTTTTGCCAGAGATAACCCCAACTAGAATCATGAAGAGTGGGATATAATTGAGTATTTTTTACCCTTGTAAGTGATACAAGTTTTTAAGAATTGTGCCCATAAAGCTGTGGATTTACTGTGCAATTTTGCATAATGTGGTAATTAATAAAGTTTAAGACTTTTAAAGTAATATTAGAAGTAAAAAATGAAAGATGCACATTATCAAAACTATCATTGTGTTAGAAATGTTAACTACAGCAAAAAGAAAAAAAGGGAAGATGGACTAAGAAGAAGCAAAGAAAACAAAATTATCTTTTTTTTATATAGATGGAAATGATTTACTTAGAGAACATAAAAATCAATTAAAATATACTCACACAACTAAAAAATTTAACAAAAGATATGAAATATAAAATAAATCTACCTACATTATTAGTAATCTTACATGTAAATAAAGCCCAGTAGAAAGAGAAAGAGTTTACATTCAAAATAACTGCAAATTGTATGAAATAAATCTGTGAGTTTACCAAGCCACTCTCAGGAACAATACAAATCCAAATGGAGAAATAAATGGGGGGGGGGAGGGGAATTTCATTGCTCATTGACAATAAATCATAATCTCATAAAAAAGCTAATACTTTCCAAATAATTTATTTGATACTATACCAATCAAACTACCAAAGGATTGTTTTGTAGAACTAGACAAATAATCACCAAAGCCATCTGAATAAGGAAAAACTTCTCAAGATAATCCTTGAGACAATAATGGAGGAAAAAGGTAGAAAAAGGAAGAATCAAGTAGCACCGTTTCACAAACTATACATCCAAGCAGTAAACACTGAAAGGACTTTAGTACTGGTTAAGAAATAGAACCATTACAAGAAGGGAATAGGCCCACAAAATTCAGAAACAAACCTGATAATCAAGTATTCTCCCCTGCCCTAGCCCAATAATGCATATGAGAGCATGCCAAATATATTTCCATATTAGCCACATTGCAAAAGAAAACACAAACAAAATTAAGCAATGAAAAAAGTTTTTTAAGAATCAATCTGCATTCATAATTCTTCAGGGTTTTTTTTTCACTTCTCTGAAGATGGATAACATTTTTTTAATAACAAGTTCTTTAGAATTGGAGGAGGAGAAATATGTAAAGCAAATTTCTCTGACAAAGAGCTTTTCCCATTAATAAATGATCAAAATATATGAATGGGCATTTTTAAAGAATTTCTTTTCTGCTATCCCCAAATGTCAATTCCTTCTCTCCCTAGCTACTACTCTGTATTTATATTTTATTTTCTTTACATTATATACTCATAATATTATATTATGTTCAATAACCTTGTTGTATTTTCATACTATTCATCTATCATAGTACTTGGCTCACATTGAATGCTTAATAAATACTTATTGATTAGCTATTTAATCTCCATTTTTCTGAGTATAAAGAAATTTCAAAAATTTCAATAACTTGGTCTATACAGAGATTTTAATAAAAATCAGAGAAATTCAAATTAAAACAACTGTGAGGATCTATTTCACACCTATCAAATTGACAATGATGACAAAAGAGGAATATGACAAATATTAGAAGTCATATGGAAAAACAGGCTCATGAACAGGCAGATGGTAGGGCTTTGTATTGGCTCAGCCATTCTGGAAAGCAATTTGGAACTATGTCCCAAAAGTCACTAAACTAGTCTAACATTACTAAGCATATACCCCAAAGAGACCAAAGAAAAGGGAAAAAGTCAAAAATGTTTGCAACAACTCACTTCATACTAGGAAAAAATGAAAATTAAAAAGTCCCTACCAATTGAAGAATCACTAAAGAAATTATAATATATAGATTACTAGAATATTATTCCATCATAATTAAGTAATGAGAAGTTTCAGAGGAAAAGGGGAAAGTTGATGAACTAATGCAGAGTGAAGTGAGCAGAACCAAGGATCCAATATATACAATGATAACATTATAAAGAAAAGCTTTGAAAGCATTTAGACTCTTAAGTAATGAAATTTTGATGAACTAGTATACTAGAGGACAGACATTGTCAAGAAGTGATTGTTTAAAAAATACTGCATAAAATATATTTTTTGGACATAGCTGAGAAGGGAATTTGCTTCATTTGACTATTTGTAATGAAGATTTTATTCTTTTTTTGCTGGAATTATTCAACTGGGCAAGAGAGCAGGGAGAAAAACATTAGTGCTTATTAACTTGAATTAATAATAAAATTTAAAGAACAAAAAACGTGACTGATAGTATGAACTTCCTTTCTTTTCTGAATAGGGTTGGGGAGAGTAGAAGAATTATAACACTAGTGTGCTCATTCACATTTTAATGGAAAACTTTTAAGTTCTTATGGGCATTTTTAATAAAAGCATAATATTTCTATTTCAACTTCTTCCCAAGTTCTGGCTATTTGTAATAGCCAGAGTAAAGAACGTGCTATGCTGATATTTTTGTGGGAAAATGCCTATGAATGATGTTTCAGAATATTTTCAAATGCATGAAATTAAAAAAAAAAAAACAAGGATTACAAAAAAAACAGAATTGTAGTGTGTGTGTGTGTGTGTGTGTGTGTGTGTGTGTGTGTATGTGTGTGTGTGTGTGTGTATGTGTGTGTGTGTGTGTAGACAAATGGGAAATTAGATAAATTGAGACAGTTAGGCACACATAGAATAATAGATAGTTGTGATGATTTGGAAAGATTTCATTTAAAATGAGGTGCTTGAGCTGAATCTTGAAGAACCAAAAAAAAATCTATAAAACAAAGATAAAGAGAGACAGTACATTCTCCTCCTTGCACAGACATGGAGATAGGAAGACCATTTCAGAACATTTGGCTGAACTGTGAAATGTTGGAAGGCAAATAATCAACAATGAGTTTGATAAAATAAGGTTATAAATACCTTTAAAAGCAAAATGAGTTTATATTTGATCTTAAGAGGCAAATAGGAACCGTTAGAATTGACTGAGTATGGGAATGAAATGGTCATATCTGGGCTTTCAAGGAAAATCACTAAGAAAAAAAACAAAACAAAACAAAAAAAAAAAACAAATTGAAGTGGGGAAAAAATTAAGGCAAGACCATTAATTAGGAGATCAATTAGGCAACTAGTATTTATTTATTAAATATTTATTACTGGAGATAACCAATAGAGGGAAGGTACTACATTGGAGAAAAGAAAACTTTAGTTGAGACTTGAATAAAATCAAGAGGCAGAGATAATGATAAAATGAAATCCAGGCATGATAGGCAGCCAGTGGAAATGCTCAATCAGGAAGATTGTCTTGTTAGAGACTGTAGAGTTCCAGGTTGAAGGTTTGGAAAGAGAGACTGGAGTAGAGAGGATGGAGAGAAGGTTTAAGGTATAAGAAGACTGGAAAGATGAAGGATAGGGGAATCAGGTTATGCAGGGCTTTATAAGCCAAAGGCGATTTTATATTTGATTCAATAAACAAGGAACTACTTGTTATAGTTCCCTCATGTTAGATTCTTTGGGGTTTTCTTGGATAAAACACTGGAGTTATTTGCCTTTTCCTTCTCCAGCTCATTTACAGATGAACAAACAGAGGCAAATGGGATTAAGTGACTTGTCCGGGATAACATAACTGTCAGATTTAAACTCAAGAAGACAAATCAGTCTTCCTGACTCAGCCACTCTATCTACTCACTGCACAACCAAGCTGCCCAAAGAGCCACTGAAGTTAATTAAATAAGGAGATGACATCGATTAGTTTTTAGAAAATAAATTTGACCACTAAATAGAGGCAGCAGATCAACCAGTAGTTACAGCACTTTAGGCAGGAGGCAATAAGTAACATTAAATGCCATTTTAGGAGACAGGTAATTTTAATATACTTTGCTCACATTACAAATTTTTAAAATTCTGAACTTTATTGCTTTACTATACAAGTGGCAATAACACACTGGATGCTCTCTGGCAATGAGGAAAGATCTAAGTTTCAGTCTTCTACATATTAATAATATACATTTTCCAGACTAAAATTTTCGTTTTCAAAGTGATTTTGGTCATGAGAAACCAAATCCCTAAATTTAAAAACAAAAGGACTATAAAGAAAGATGTTATTCCTATTTTCAGCATAAGCATTTCTCACAGTAGTCAGATTCTATCAAATCTCTTAAGTACCAAGACCTATCTCCTAAGAATAGAATAAAACTTCAAAACATTTTCAAGGAAAATTATTTACCTCTCCTTAAATTTCAAGGAAAATTATATTTTGTCTCTTTTTGAAAAATACTCAATATATAAAAATTATGCAAAGTACTTAATTATTAATGGAAATAAATGATATATAAATACATGTGTGTGTGTGTATATATATATATATATGTGTGTGTGTGTGTGTGTGTGTGTGTGTGTGTGTGTGTGTGTAAATATATATATGCACATGTCTATATATACCCCAGAAATATAATAGGAATTTATAACATAGAATAAATGAAAATGAAAACATAGAAGTATTATTCACCACATTACCTAGTACATAATTATTAATTATTATTAAAAATTATTAGTAAGTGTGATTTATATTGAAATTTAATTTAATGATTTTTTTTTTAATTTAATGATCTGGACTTGGACATGGGAGATATCTGCTTCCAAGCTATTTTTTTAGTCATGGAATATAATGGAAAATTTTTTAAAGTCCAAGGGCTATAAACTTTTTTTAATCATTAGACTATACATAGCAAATAACTTTCTCTATTATTTTCATCAAATACAAATGTTCTTAACTTCAGGTCTGTTTATTTTTTCTTACATTTTGATCACTATATTTCAATATAATTGAATAACTTGCCTTAGGAAGTAATGAAGTTCTTTTCACTAAAAATCTTCCAGCAAAGGTTGCATGTATACTTGTCATGAATACTGTACATAGGATTCTTGTTCAGATAAGATTTACAGTAGTACATATTAAGAAAAGCAGTGTCCAGATAGAAGTGAAAATGTATTATATTATGTTCTGGTTAGACTTAATTTGGAGTGTATTATTTGGTTCTGGATGCCATATTTTAGGAAAGATAGTGATTATATGTAGAACATACAAAAGAGGGCAACTAGCGTAAGGAAGGGTCTCACAATCATGCCAAATAAGATTCAACTAAATGAATTGGAGGTAGTTAGTTTGCAAGAATTAAAAAAGAAAACAATCAATTTCTTTTCTTCACTATGCTTATTTGTTTTAAGATTACTTCTTTTTCTACCACCTTACTCTCAAGATAGTGGGAATAGAGGACAGGTGTCAGAGAGAAAGAACAGTAATAATAGTGATATCCCCACTCTAAAAGGTTATTGCAAAAAAAAAAAAAAAAGTTAATGGACAGAAGAGGAAGTTCAATGAAAGCACCATGAAAGGAAAGCAGTTTTGAAAATATTTTTATTTTATTATATAAACTAAAGGAAGAGACATGATAATAGTCTTTAAATATCTAAAAGATTGTCATGAATAATTATTTATACTTATATAATGAATAATTAATTAGGCTTATTTCTGGAATGGAGAATTAGGATTAATATGTGTAGCTGGCAAGGAGAGAAGGTGATTTTGTATAATTGTGTCAAAAAATTGAGCTATCCTAAAATTAGTCATCCAAATATGGAATGATGGTGGGGAGGAGTACTAATGAGGGAAGTAGGAAGGAGTACCCCATCATAAAAGGTATTAAAATGAAGTATGTATGACCACTTGCACAAGTAATTATAGAGGAAATTCAGGTTTTAGATAGGAAGTTGAAGTAAGTGACAAGATATTTCTACATTTCTTCCAACAATAATATGCATCTGACATAAGATAATTTTTTGCAAACATCTGTTTTTAATTATAAAAGGTAAATATTTTAGAGACAAACTATTCATACTGAAAAATAATGTTTTGTAAAATACTAAAATAGTTATCCTTCGTTAATAAACATAAATTTGAACTTAATAATTCTAAGCAATCCCAATTTAAGATCTTCAGAATAAATGCTTATTTACCTTGCCTTATTTTTAAAAAAGGTGAGTAAAAGGGAAAATATTCATTTCTTTAGCTTTTCTATAGTTCATTTTTTACCTGAAATCCTGGTTCTGTTTTTTAATAACTTATGTGACCTCAGGCAAATTACTTACAATATCTTGACCTCATACCCTCTCCTGGTTCTCCCTCCTACCTAAGTGACCATTCTTTAATTTTTTTTGGCTGACTTCATCAGGCCCCTTAGTTAATATTGCAAATGTCCTGCAAGGCTTTCGTGGGCCCTCTTTTTGTACTTGGTGATCTCATATGCTACCATGGTTTAGTTGTCAACTCTATGCTGATAACTCTCAAATCTACTTGTCCAGCTCTAACCCCTCTGCTCAACTCCAGGCTCACATCACCAACTCCCTATTGAATATCTCAAACTGGATTTTCCATACACCTCTCATACTCAACATATCCAGAGTTAAATTCATTTTTTCCCACCAACCCTTGCCTTTTCTTGTCTTATTTCTGCTGAAAATATCACTATTATCTTCTCAGTCACAGACTTACAATCTGCATGTTATCTTCAACTGCTCATTCTCTAACCTCCCATAACCATCATTTGTCAAAACCTATTCATTTTACCTTTGTAACTAACATCTCCCAGTGTATGCCCCTTTCTATTCTAACACCAATACCACTCTTATGAAGACCCCTAATACCTCCCACCTGAAATATTATAATAGATTGGTCCACCTGCCACAAACCTCTTCCCACTCCCTGCACTCAGCTGTCAAAGTAATTTTCCTAAAAACATCACCACCAATCCCACTCAATATATTCCAGTGACTATCACCTCTGGGCCCCAAAATAAAGTTATGTGTGGTAGTCAATGTCCTTCATAGCTTTGCCCCCTTTCAGTCTACTAACACTATATATTTCTTTCACCTAACAATCCAATGACCCCAGCTGGTTTCCTTATGGTTCCTTATACAAAACATTACATTTCCCAAATCCCAAATTTGATTTAATGGAGAGAGGATAGAAAAAAGTCATTAAAGGCCCACAAGTATTAAGTGTCCTACACAATTATAATATAAACCAAATAGTAATTACTTCTATTATTCATATCCCTATATTTGGCATAGTAGACCTATAAAAGCAAAAATTCCTCTTTTCTTTTTCCTAAGGAAAACAAAAGGTCAATTAAAAAAAAAAACCAACACAACTTTAACGTGCTGAAAAACAGTAAACTAGAATCCCATAATTCTAATCTTAAATACGCTTAATTATATGAACAGCTAATCCTGATCATCTGAACAAAGTTAGCAAACAAGATAAATTCACTGCGTACCTGGCTTCTTTAGTACATAACCTTCATTTTTCCTATCTCAGGTTAAGAGAGAAACTGTTGTTAGGATTTCTCTCTTTCTGTCTTTCTTCTTCCCACAAATTGAGATGGGATGACCCAATTTTAAATATATCAATAAAGAAGTGATTTGTTTCTCTGTTTCTCTCCATCAAAACTTCAATTCAAAATATTTTATAGATTTCAACTTACTGAGATTTCCCTTTTCAATGATGTTAGAGTAGCAGGATGAAGTACATCAAGCTTCTCACTTCTTCCCACCCCAAAATGACTGAAAAAAGATATAGAAAACAGAGTAGACCAAGTCCTAATTGAAAAATCCAAGAAAAGACCATAATGAATCCTTTTTCAAGCCTAGGTCAGCACAGAGAGTGAGAATAGGATCTGCCAGGAGCCACCCAGAAACACTCTAACCCAGGCAGAGACTACACACTAAAGACAACACACTACTCATATCAGAGTACTATAGGATGGGAACAGGTGCCAAAACTGTCAACTTTTTCATGCCCTTCCCAAAGGTAGGTCACAAATCTAGGCCAGACTAAGAAAGATGACTTGTATACAGGTGTAGCATCTAGAGTAAGGAATGGTGGTACTCTCGGTTGTGTATTGGAAAAGCCATAGGTTCAAAAGTAATAAAAATCAGTATGGCTTGGATGTCAGGAGCAGAGCAGGTTTTCCATTTCAGCGTGTTTATCAATTTGAAGTCTGCAGAAGAATAAACAGAGGAGGTATCCCAGATCAAAGGGGAGTCTGCAATTCTGTTACTGTAAACCAGCAGAGCTTTCTACCTAATTGATAAATGGCTTATTCTTGCACAATCTATCATAACTCATAATGAATGAAGATCAGAAACTTGCAAAGCTTAGATCAGAGGCATAACAACCAAAACTTTTATCCTGGATCAGTCCACTTTGGGAGCACTGTAGCTTCTCAGTCTGAGCTATCAAGATCCTAGAATAATACAGCATTCCAAAAAAAGGAGTAGCAGGACTATTCCAGACCTTTCCTTCAGAAGTATGAAGACACTGGTCCTAAGGTGATATCTGACAGCAGAACGTAGTTAAAAAAATGAATAAACAGGAACAGAACCGAGATGGCAGAGCAAAGGCATGAATTCACCTGAACTCTTCCAAATCCCCCTCCAAACAAGTTTAAGATAATGATTCAAATCAAATTTAGAGCAGCAAAACTAACAAAAGGTTAGGGTGCAACAATTTTTTAGCATAAGAAAACTTAGGTGAGCAGAATGGTGGTGGCTCGGAACATAGAGTAGCACAGGTCATGGCGAGAAAATTCAATAAAAGATTAAAAAGCAGCTTTATCAATGGCAGCAGCAACTTTAGGAGCTTAGTCCACAGAAAGTAAGTGGGTAAGACAACTAGTCAGAGGGATATTTACAGGGGACTCTGTAGGCACACAGGCTCTTTCAAGCAGAGAACCTAATTACAGTTGCAGAATGGAGAAAAGTATTTGTGATTACTCCCAAGATAATAGGGCCTCTGATTTCAGGTTCAAGGCAGAAAGAGGCAGTAGTATGTGGCCACAGAGGCCATAGGAACCTGAGTTATCTTTTCAGGGAAATAAGGAGTAATAAGACTTGTGGCCACAGTGGAGCAGGGACCCCGATCACAGTTTCAGGGCACAGAAAAAC
Organism: Antechinus flavipes; assembly: GCF_016432865.1. Lineage (NCBI taxonomy): Eukaryota > Metazoa > Chordata > Mammalia > Dasyuromorphia > Dasyuridae > Antechinus > Antechinus flavipes. The sequence continues at coordinate 86,269,355 of NC_067401.1, read as the reverse complement.
GCTTGTGATCACTCACAACCCAGGGTACAGGCTGGGAGAGCAGTGACCACACTTCTACTTATATCATAACATCTTAGAAGAATCAAAACCTTACAGATCTCCAGAAGAAGCTCTGAAAACAACAGCAAAAAACCCTGAAACTTTCGTCTCCTTCATCCTGAAAGCAAATCCCAACTTTGCTTAAAAGTTAAAAGTAAAGAAATAGGCTGGAAAAATGTGTAATTAACAAAAAAGAACATGATCAAAGAAACTTACTATAGTGACTAGAAAAATCTAGACACAAACTCAGAAAAAGATAATGAAGTCAAAACAACTATATGCAAAACTTCAAAGAAAAATGTACACTGGCTACAAACCAGTTCCCCCATTCTTAAAAGAACTAAAAGAAAAGATTTTAAAAATCAAATAAGAAAGGTAAAGGAAAAAATGGAAAAAGAAGGGAGTGATGCAAAAAAATTATGAAAAGAGCCAATAGTTTGGAAAAAGAAGCTACACACACACACACACACACACACACACACACACACACACATTGAAAAAAAATGATAAAAGGGGCAAAAAAAGGGGGGCAGGACACTGAAGAGAAGAACCCCATAAAAAATAAAATTGGTTACATGGAAAATCAAGAAAAAAAGAACTCATTACAAATTAGAATTAGCCAAAAAGTTAAAAAAAAAAAAAAAGTTCACTAAGAAAATAATTCCTTAAAAATTAAAGGAGAGATTTAATAATATTGGAAGAAAAACATGGAATTAATATTAATAAAAACAAGAGCTTATTTTATGGGAGGAAAAAATAAAAAAGGTAAACCATTAGTTAGTTTGATTAAAAAAAATTATCAGTATGAAAAATGAAAACAGTGAACTTACTACCAATGAAGATATTAAAGCAATTATTAGAAGCTATTTTGCCAAATTATATGACATTAAATCTAATGATCTAAATAAAATGAATATTCATAAAAATATAAACTGCAGAGATTATATAGAATACTTAAATAACTACTTTGGAAAAAGAAATTGAACAAGCCATTAAGAAGCTCTCTAAGAAAAAAATCCCCATGTAACACTAATGTAAATCCCATGTAACATTAATGATAGATTACAAATATCAATGACCAGTGACTTATTATCCATTTTTCCAAGTGAATTCTATCAAACATTTAAAGTTCAATTAATTAATTCCAAAACAAACTATATGAAAAATAAGAATACTACTAAATTAATTTTATCACAAAAAATAATGCTGATGTCTAAACCATAAGCAGAAAAATGAGAAAGAAAACTACAGATCAATTTTCCTAATGAATTTTGATGCAAAAATTTAAATAAAATACTAACATACTAACTTGGAGCAATATATCAAAAATATCATAAATTATGAACAGGTAGGATTTACATATGCCAGGAATGCAGGGCTAGTTCAAAATGAGGAAAATTATCAGCATACCTGACATCAATTACAAAACCCAACAAAAACCATATAACAGATACAAAAATAACAGGTAATAAAAATATTTTTTTCAAAAAAATACAACACTTTAGAGGGAAAATAGGAGAAAGAATGAGAATCAATGAAACTTTCCTTAAATTGATAAGGTGTAACTATTTAAAACTATCTGCAAACATTAATTGTAATAGGGATAAGCTAGAAGCTTTTCAAATGAGATTAGTGGTGAAGAAAGGATGCCCATTATTATCCGATATTTTACTAAAAATGCCAATTACAGCAATAAAAGAAGAAAAAGAAATAGAAGGAATTAGACTAAGCAGTGAGGAAGCAAAACTATAATTATATTTTTGTAGACAACATGATGATATAGTTGCAGAATCCTGGAGAATGAATTAAAATACTAGTTGAAATAATTAGCAACTTCAGCAAAGTTGCAGGATATAAAATATATCTACATAAATCATCAGCATTTCTATATATTACCAATAAAGTCCAGCAGCAAGAAACAGAAAGAGAAATTATATAAAATAAATGCACACAATATAAAATACTTGGTAGTCGTAGTCTACCTGCCAAGATAAATCTAGGAACTCTATGAACACAATTACAAAACATTCCAAACAAGTCATCTCTAAACAATTAGGGAAATATTAATTTAATAATGGGTAGGCTGAACCAATATATTGAAAATGGCAATTGCAATTAAATTTATTTGCTTATTCAGTACCATACCATTCAAACTGCTAAAAAGTTATTTTATAGAGCCAAAAAAGAACAGTTAACAAATAATCTGGAAGAACAAAAAAGAATGAATATCAAGGGAATCAATAAAGAAAAAAAGTATATGAAGGTGCTCTACCAGTACCAAATCTCAAAATTTATTTAAAAATGTTGATCATCAAAACAATCTGTTACTCACCAAGAGACAGAGTGGTAGATCAATGGAATAGATTAGGTATATAACACACAGCAGTAAATAACTACAGTAATTTAGTGTCTGATAAGCCAAAATACCCAAGCATTTGGAACAAGAACAAACTATCTAACAAAAATTGGAAAGCAATTTGGCAGAAATTAGGTATGGCATAATATTTTTTACTGTTTCCCAAGATAATATCAAACTGAGTGCATGATTTAGACATAGAGATACCATGAGCAAACTGGGAAAAAAGGAATTTTTCTTTCCTTTAATTTTCAAGATTTCTAATTTAGTGTTTAATTGGGGATTTTTAATATGTTCTTTCTTTTCTAGTTTTTTTTTAAATTTTGTTTCATACCCAATTTATTTATCTGTTCTTTTTCTATTTTATTGCAACAAGTGTTTGGAGATATAAATTTTCCCTTACATACTGCTTTGGTTGAATTCCATTAATATCGAATGTTATCTCCTAGTTGTCATTCTCTTTAATGAAATTATTGTGTTTGTGATTTATTTTTTTGATCCACTCATTCTTTAAGATTAAAAATTAATTGGAAATGAAATTATCTAAAATATTTTTCCATGATTCTTTATTGATTATAATTTTATTGCATTATGACCTGAAAAAAATGAATTTAATATTTCTGCTTTTCTGCACTTGGTTGTGAGGTTTTACACAATATATGGTCAATTATTATCAAGATGCCATGTAAAGAAGCTAAAAATAGGATATATTCCTTTCTATTTCCATTCAGTTTTCTCCAAAGATCATATCTAACTTTTAAAAAATTCTATTAATTTCCTTAACTTTTTGCTTAAAGTTTTGATTACTTTCCTTTATCTAAGAGAGGAAAGTAGAAGTCACTCTGTTTATTCTTGTAACTCATTTAATTTTTCCTTTAAGAATTTGGATGCTATATAAATTTCTGTGTGTCTGTGTGTGTATACATAAATACATATGTGTTTGTGTGTGTGTGTGTGTGTGTGTGTGTGTGTGTGTGTGTGTGTAAAATCTAAGAACAAATTTCTCCAATAAAAGGCTTCAATTCTCAGATATATGAAGAATTGAAGCAAATTTATAAGAAACAAATTATTTCCCAATAAATGTCAAATAAACAGGCAGTTTTCAGGCAAAGAAATAAAATTTATAGGAAACTGATGTAAAAAGATTTAGGGTTCATAATTAAGTTCCTAAAAACAAACAAGTAGTAGAGAGGGATTTGAGATCAGGTTTTTTGACTCCATCTTTATACTAAATTGTTTGTATAAGTGGAAAAACAAATTGGCCAAACTTTGTATGAGACTTCCTCTTAACCTAAGTCTTCATGACATTTTAAAATCCCAGAACATCATTGGTATAAAGTACATGCTTACTGATGCAGACTGAAACTTCCCTACAATTTACTAGATAATTTTTGAAAAGACCTGTGACTAAAAAGTACATCATCATGTGACTAATCTGATAATGAATCCATCTGACAAAGTTACCCTAGTTGACAGTGAGGACCTATCACTGGCTCCATGCCTTAAGTTCTTTCAGCTTCATAGGATATACGTGAGATTGGAGTACACTGACAGTCTTCCAGGTCCAAGGTTACCATTACACAACACTAAAGCACTTAAATTGGATACTGTGACTTTCATAATACTAGATGACACTTTTCATCTTAAAATTAACAATTTTATTATTATCATATATAATAACAATATTAGTATTAACAATAAACAAAAATTAAAAGCTAAATTAACTTTTTATTCAAATGAACCACTAATAATGAAGAAGTTATGTTTGATAAGTTGACAGAGATTTAGGATTTTCTTACAGAGAACTACAAATGTAGTAGTAGATATGTGTTATTTGGTCATTGCTGATCAAGAGAAATTGTTATGTTAGGTATGAAATAAAGGATGTCTTGTGGAGCATATTTTCTATATGCCCTATATTTCTATAAAATAATTTCTTATAGAGGAATTCTCCTTTGAGTACTAACCTTGCTAGCTCTCTACAATCTATATTCTTTAAAATCTACATTTACAACTAAAAGAAGTAGGAGACATACTGATGAAGTTAAAATAATAATCAAAAAAAATTTAAAAATTTTTTAACAAGAGATTTTCAGTAGTCTACTTCAGATATTTAATTCTTATATGCCATGTAGGAACATTTCACAAATGAAAACCTTAATTGATAACTTTTCACAAGAAATGACTGGTGCTAGTTGGGTGATTCAAATAACAATGAACTGTTCTAGTATTTCTCAATAGACCCTACCTATTTTTTATTCTAAAATTGTACCAAAGTAATAGATTCTAGGGGGCATTTGGGGAAAAGAGGAAGACAATAACAAATTGGTCAAAAATGACACAAACTTCCTAGCTAAAAGGCTATTGTGCAGGCAATTAGTAAAAGAGGAAGCAAAGCACAAAACAAATGAATGAGAAAGACTGAACTTGTAATGAAAGATCTTATTATAGTTCAGAAACATCATTGTAATAAAACTTTGAAACAGCAACCTCACTTTTCTCCCTGCCTTTTTTTTCACCAGCCCTCTCTGCCCAATTATATACTATTCCTCCTTCAAAAGGATTCTCTTCATTTTCTCTAAAATCTTTAGACCTCTTGAAATATAGGCCTATTTTCTCCCCAAGTGGTCCTTATTAAATCTTTGTCAAATTATATGAAATTTCTAGGAATATCTTCCAGTGCAGCCCTATTCAGTGCCTCTTCTTGGCATAGAGGTAATCCTGAGTTCTCTAGGACAAGGCCAATAGAATATAAGTTATATAGGTGACAGAGCGGGAAGAACACTGAGTAGAGTTCAGTGGTCAATCAACAAGATCTTTTAATAGCTTACTACAATATACTCTTGTACATATATATGAAGACAAAGCGAAATAGTCCCTGCACTTGAGAAGTTTAGCTGGGAAGAATACATGCACATTGTTTAAGTATATGTGTAAGAGACACAAGAAAATTGGGGGGGGGGGAGGAAAAGGAAAGTATTCCTCAAAAAAATCCACAGATTTGAAAAAGGAAGACCAAGTAAACAGCTATGTGAATGAAAAGGGGGGAAGAAGGGGAAAAGACAACTTCAAGAAATGTTGGTAGAAACAAAGGCTTCATGAATTTGGTATATCTATTGTATAAGTTAACATCTAGCTGAATTCAGAACAAGTCTTCAACAAGCTGGGTACACACATAGACTCAAACATAAAAAATATATAACTGGTTATGCTTAATTAAATCATATTACTTATTTTTTCAATTCCATCTACCAATTTTGCAAAGGTTTTTGCAAACTTTTTGAACTTAAGTTTTGTGTGTCTTGGTAACCATAAGGGCTATGTCTTAAATTTAGTCAACATACTAAAGGTACAATACACACCTAGAACGAAGTTCATCCTTAGTGAAAGTAAATACAAATCCATGTTTTTTAAAAAATCTTAGTAATTTTGGGCATTTCTGTAATTCTTTTTCATATCTGATTACAGCATCATGGCTTTTGCCTCATAATTCAGAAGCTGAAGAAGAATAAAGAGATCAGTTGTCATTTCCTTATTGTAAATTACCATTACTTGATGCTCATATTATTATCTTCAATCTGTCAATTCTTTGTCTGAATTTTTAAAACTAATTTGTCCATTTCACAAATGTCAATTTGTCTGAATTTGAAAATAATGCATACAATCAGCCACATCTAAACTACAGTACATTGCAATATCCTACAAACTAACAAATGAATGACGATAAGCTCTCCAGTGCATTGTAAAAATTCCACTTTTTTTATCCTTCAAAATATATTGTGTATTTTGAAAATATGTTAAGTGAATGCGCCAAGGTCAGTCTGCAAATTAAATATTAGTCTTAATTTCCTTTTCATTTATTTATAAAAGTAAATATAAATACAAGTTGTGATGTTTTCTTCTTGAATGCCACCTGGAATAGTATTTATATCATAAAATAGCTGCCCTAAGATAGGAAGAATATAATTAGATGGCCTTTCTCCTTGCCAAAGCTAAGTCCACTATATGCACCTTTGATCTTATCCTGTCTCCTCTTCTCTTCTCCAGCAATCTGTATTCTCAAACATCTCTTCTCATTGTAATTTAAAATCTCATCCTATATACTGGTTCCTTCTCTACTAATCTTAATTTTATTAAAAATATTTCCAACTGTCATAAGAGCCTATCCTTTCAAGCTATAGTCTCCACCCTTTCTCAGTAAACACTGAGAAACAGCCTCCACTTGCTCTCCTTTAATTTACTCCATAACTTTTGATATTCTGATTTCAATGAATTGAATCTGCTCTTTCTGAAGTTATCAATTTCTTAATTGCTCAAATCTTACTGTGGGCAATACTAAAAAGTTTGGTTTCCACAAATGTTGTAAGCTTCAAGGTAATGTAGATAACAAGTATCACTGACCAATGAGCTTTCAGAAAGAGAAACTGACTAGACTCCAGAATTCTGATCAATGAAGTCTGGCTTAAACTGTGCAGGGTCAATGACTGAGAGAAGGAATAGCACAGAGAAAAAGCAATAACACAAATCTACACACACTATAGTGGAGAAGAGGGCATTCTTAGGGTATACCAGGAATAGCCAATTAAAGGTTATGGGGAGAAGATTAACCTAGAAAAACTTGCTCTGGCCTTCTTCTGTATGATGCATTTTTCTGAGGGAAGTATGTCTGCTTCTCCTGAGAATCAATGGCTATGTCCTTCAATCTCTCTCACTCTTTCAATAAAACATCACAGACTTTGAGATTCAGTCTAGGGTCTTGTTCTCACATTATCAGTTTTTTCAGTCATCTTTCTTGACCTCTCTGCTGCATGTGACACCAATGACAACCTCCCAACCCTATATCCCCTATGAATTCTGATGACACTATTCTCTCCCATTCCTCCTCCACCTGTTGACTATTCCTTCACAGTCTCTTTAATGTGTCATAACTCTATGCCTTGTCTTATAACTGTAGGTATCCCAAAGACTCTATTTTGATCCTTTTCTCCATATAGTCTCTTGATGACCTCATTTACTCTCACAATTTTATCACCTCTAAACAGGTAATTTACTTCCCAGCTTCTTAAACTGTGGCTCACAACCCCAAATGGGGTCTTGTAACTGAATGTATGGGTTGCAAAATTACAATTTATTATCAATATTTGATTTGTGTACCTATTTTATATACTTATGCACCTGAGGGGGTCATGTAAATGTTTCTTAGGTGAATAAGGATCACAAAATGGAAAAAGTTTAAGAAGCCCTTTTCTGTTTAACCAACCACTGTAATTTCTTTCCTAAGTTTCGGTGCTTAATCACCAATTGCTTATTGGACATTTGAAACCAGAAACCATAATATCTCAAACTCCACATGTACAAAAGAGAATTCATTATCTTTCCTCAAAACCAAACCCTTATCCAAACTTCTTTATGTTCAAAATTACCAACATTCTTCCAGATCCATTATCTCAGCATTATGCTTGACTCTTCATTTTTGTTTTCCCCAAATGTCCAATGAATCATCAAATGTGGTCATTCTGCTTCTACAATATCTCTCACCTCTTGAATTCTGTTCATTACTCTCCCAGCTACTACTTTATAGTCAGTTCCCCATCTCCTGTTGCCCTAATTATAACAATGGCTTCTTATTTGACCTTCCTATCTAAGACTTTCTCATTTTAGTTCATCCTCTACCCAGCAGTTGGAAGTCAGTCAATAAACATTTATTTAATACCTACTATGTGTTAGGAATTATGCTAAGCATAGGGATAAAAAAAAGGAAGCAAAAGATATTTACTCCCCTTAAGAAGCCCAGAATCTAATGTGAGGGAAGAACAAAAGAATTAGATACAGGATAAACAGGAAATAATCAAAAGAGGAAAGGCACTAGCATTAAGAGGGGCTGGGGAAAACTTTCTGAAGAAGATGGGATCTTAACTGGAACTAAAAGAAAGCTAGAGTAGCCAAGAGGCAGAAACAAAGAGGAAGAACAAACACATGGGACAGTGAGAAAATGCCAGGAATTGAGAGATGGACTATCTTGTTCCTGAAACTTTAAGACAGACAGTGTCACTGAAACAAAGGGTACATGGTAGAGAGTTAGATGTAAGATCACATGTCTTGGACTGGAACATGTATGACTGGAAAGGTAGGAAGGCACTAGGGTTATAAAACTCTTTGAATGCCAAACAGTGAGAAGAGTGAGTAATGAGAAATAAATGGATTAAGGAAATGTCATATACCAAATTCATTGGAGGAAGGAAGGGGAATGATTTGGAAATCTATAAACAACAACTACTAGACTTTTGATTCAGTGAGAGATATAAATAGCATGAATCTTAAAGGAGAAAAGATTACTATTTGATACCTGTAAGGGAAAAACCTGGAGGTAGCAATGGGGAAGCAAGAAATAGTTCAACTCTTTTCCCTTGACCAGTGTGCTGAAGGAAATAAACACATGTACAGCCAGAGAGAATGTGTCACTGTGGAGAGCCAAGTAAAAGAGTTAAGAGCTAAAAGATTGAAGAAGTAAGAGAGGAAAAGATTTAAAATGAAGGGAAATTTCTAGCCATATGAAAAGATGCTCCAAGTCATTATTTGTCAAGAGAAATGCAAATTAAGACAACTCTGAGATACCACTACACACCTGTCAGACTGGCTAAGATGATAGGAAAAAATAATGATGAATGTTGGAGGGGATGTGGGAAAACTGGGACACTGATGCATTGTTGGTGGAGTGGTGAGCGAATCCAACCATTCTGGAGAGCAATCTGGAATTATGCCCAAAAAGTCATCAAACTGTGTATACCCTTTATACCCTTTGATCTAGCAGTGCTACTACTGGGCTTATATCCCACAGAGATACTAAAGAAAGGAAAGGGTTCTGTATGTGCCAAAATGTTTGTGGCAGCCCTGTTTGTAGTGGCTAGAAACTGGAAAATGAATGGATGTCCATAAATTGGAGAATGGTTGGGTAAATTGTGGTATATGAATGTTATGGAATATTATTGTTCTGTAAGAAATGACCAGCAGGATGAATACAGAGAGGACTGGTGAGACTTACATGAACTGATGCTAAGTGAAATGAGCAGAACCAGGAGATCATTATATACTTCGATACTGTATGAGGATGGATTCTGATGGAAGTGGATTTCTTTGACAAAGAGACTTAACTCAGTTTCAATTGATCAAGGATGGACAGAAGCAGCTACACCCAAAGAAAGGACACTGGGAAATAAATGTAAACTGTTTGCATTTTGGTTTTTCTTCCCGGGTTATTTTTACTTTCTGAATCCAATTCTCCCTGTACAACAAGAGAACTTTTCGGTTCAGCACACATATATTGTATCTAGGATACAGTGTGACATATTTAACATGTATAGGACTGCTTGCCATTTAGGGAAGGGGGTGGAGGGAAGGAGGGGAAAAGTAGGAACAGAAGTGAGTGCAAGGGATAATGTTGTAAAAAATTACCCAGGCATGGGCTCTGTCAATAAAAAATTATAATTATTAAGAAAAAAAAGATAGGAACAAAAAAAATGAAGGGAAATTTGTTATTTAGTGGAATAGGCATTCCAGAGGGCACAATGGAAGGAGTAGGTAGCATTTGGTTAGAACTTTAAAATGAGACAGCAGTTAAGGGATGGGAATAGAATTGTGGGCAACAGGGTTGGTAATGACCTGAAGGGTCATAAACTCACTGTGATGTGTGAAGCATAAGCAGGTGAGAATGTTTATATTGGATAGAAATTGCCACTCTTCTTAGAGGAAGCTGGATATTGGGCTCCAGGATGAGATGGAAAACAAATGATCTTAGGGGAGGCTCCATTTCACTATTCTTCCCTTCTAATACTGAAGATTAGGCATAGCAGAAGATCAAAGTCCCACTTCCCAATGAATTTGCTCTAACTCTTTCCTCAAGGACAGGCACACTTGGAGATGCAAGGCCTGAAATCAAATGGATAGTTACTCTTACTTATAACAAAGGTTCTCCATATCTGATTTGAGAGATCAGCGTGGCAGCAAAAGGAAGAAATTTCTAAAAGAAAGGAATATTACTTAAGTATAGAACTGACTATGCCCTTCCACCACTCCATAAATTCTAGCGACTCTTGACTACCTCCAAGATTAAATATAAACTCCCCTGCTTGCTTTTTAATGCCTATTAGATAGGATCTTGTCTCCACCTTTTTTTACTCACCTCCATATCTATTACTCCTGCACTCTGCAATCAGCCTTCTCTCAATTCCTCAGATATGTCATTTCATCTGTCTCCGAACTTGTCACCCCTCATTCTCGAAATGTAAACCCTGCACAGTTGTACTTCACAGATTCTTCTCTTCCATCAAAACACAACTTAAAGCCTACCTCTAGGTGAAGTCTTTCCTAATCTCCCCAGCAGCTTGTATCCTAAAACCAAAATTTTGGAAATAATTTAACTACTTATATTTATTCTTCCTATTTTAATCTTCCTTTACAATAATGAATTTATTTTAAGTCTACAGTGTAATAGAATGTCCGTAAGGTTTATTTGATTCCCTTCCAATAAGCTTTAAGAAGTGGATTTTAGACAAAAAGTTCTGAGCTCAGTCACACTTAGAACTCCCAGTTAAAATTCCTAACACACAGGATTTCTGCTTAATTTTACATTTATGTCTACCTCTGTTAGCCCCTGGTTTCTCTGTGGTTGAAACAAATTTAGTTCATTGGAAGCATCTGGGTAAAGAAATAGTAGCCTTATGAGAAGCTGAGGAAAAGAACTAACCTTTTCTGAGGACTTCCTTGATCCTGTGTGTTCTACTCTAAGACAGTTCTTGGCAGTTCTCTTCTCTGACAAAGTTCAATTCTACTTTTGTCCTCAAAGGTGATGTGGAAGATCATGTTTGCTCCAACAGCGATAATCCAGGCCCTGAGAATCTCTTATTTGGGTTTGAGATAGCTCCCTTCTTTTTTTATATGTGATATGAATGAGTCTCTCATACCATGATTTGGCTCTAAATGGAGGAAGAGGAAGAGAAAAAGTACAGACCCTTGTGCTTAACTAATATAAACAAGAAGTGTTCTAACTTAACAAAGCTTTTAATTGGGTGGGATAACAAATGGGGTTCTTGCTTTATTAAGTATGTGCTTAAATATGTATGTATTTATGTATGTAGGTATGTATGTATGTGTGTATAGCTATGTATATTTCCCTAAGTAGGATGCTATTTCATTTTTGATCTGTGTATCCACATCACCTGGCACAATGACCAATAGTATAGAAGTACTTAATAAATGCTCCTTGAGTGCCTGATAAAGACATATTTAAGTTCTGTCTCTTGAGTCATAATGGTTATATGGCCCAGGACAAATCACTTAACTCTCAGTGTCCCAAATAACTTTAAGACTAAAAGTTGAAGATCAAGTACTGATTTGCTGTGGTTGGATAATTCTCTTCACTGGGAATTCTCTTCCTCAAACAATGAAATTACAAATCTCTTCCACTTACCCCTATAATCCCTTCTTTTAAACATTGTTTTTTTGATAGCAGGTACTTAGCGAAAAATAGTTTTAATTAAAGGAGAAGGAAGATTTTTGTGGAGATTGTAAAGGAGATCTCTGGGAACTTTTAAAGATTTTTAAAAATCTTGTGTTGGGCACAAGATCACATGATACCTCTAGCTATGGACAAAACCAATATGGCACTCAACCTGTGCCCAACTGGCAAAATAATATTCTCCCATCTCAGGGCAAGAAGTTTAGCCTTGCTAATGGTCAAGTTGCATTGTTATATATCTAATTGACCAAATTAGGTTCCAATTTCCAAAAATAACAAAAACAAAACCCCTATCTGTGACAAATCAGTATCATCCTAGAAGGGTTCTTTTGGTCTGGTATCCAGTCTCCAGGAAGACTTATCTGATAAGTTTCGGACTTAGGATCTTGCTAATTTTAGAGATTGGTGTTATGTTGGGGAAAAGGCTATATGATGCCCCTGTGGAAAAAGCAACTATTCCTGCCCTATTTGAGCTCCTTGTGCCAGTCCATGGCATGCCATGTGTCCACCTAATCCAAGAGGTTCTCAATAACCTATTCCCAACTTGCATATCAGGGCAAGAGGTTTCTAGCCTCAACACAGAGCTGCCTTGGTCCCCAAATGCTTACCCCCTCCAAGAGTTCTGTATATAGTGGAGAAATAGTTTGGTTTCTCCCTCAATTGGCAGGCTTCTTTGCCCCTGGAATAGTTTAGATGACACAGAAAACACTGGAAGAATCAAGAGGTAGTATTGTTTGTTGTGAGATGCCTCAGTTTCTAACAGAATGGGGTGTGTGTGTCTACCACTCTGTGACTGGTGGGCAGGCATTTATTTGGAAGAAAGAGAATATCTTAGTTGAGTTTGTGGAACTACTGAGACCCTCCTTTTTTAGCCCATTAAACGTTTTTGTAGCGCATGCTCATATGTGTATTTATTGTTGTTCAGTTATTTCAGTCCTGTCTGACTCTTCATAACCCTATTTGGGAGGTTTTTTTTTGTTTTGTTTTGTTTTTGTTTTTGGCAAAGAGACTAGAGAGGTCTGTCATTTCTTTCTCATTTTACAAATGAGGAAAGTGAGGCAAACTGGATTAAGTGATTTATCCATGGTCACCCAGCTAATATTTGAGGCTGAATTTGAATTCAGAAAGATGAGTCTTTTTTGATGCCAGGCTCAGCATTCTGTCCATTGAGCCATTTAACTGTCCCCAAGTCTGTATTTAGCCCTTATATAGAGACCTCTAAAAGGACAAATATCATTCCTCTGATATGACTCTTAGAGGACAAGCCTTTGGTAAATGTGCTAGGAATGCTGAGTAAGGGGCAATACAGGCAGAGCTTTGCTATTAATTAGATCAGTTGCATGGAAAGAAGTGTATGATCTCTTAGCTACTTTGCCATAGATGATCCTGATTGAATGACAAATTACTAAGAGCATCAAAAGTATCCCTGTGCTCTCCTTGATGTTCCTGGTCATCACTAGCACCTCACACTGACAAAGGAAATCTATGACTACACTGAAAGGGTTATTGTCTGTGTTGTAGTGCTAATGCTCTTAGTGCTACTCTGGTTCTTCATCACCTTGCATTAAGAGACCCACCATGAACAACAAAGATTTGGCTCACCCTCCACATGGACCAGATTGTTGTGATTTGAAAATGGACTCTTCCAAAGGAAAGAAGAAAACCCTCAGACCTCTGACTCTTGTTCTTCACATTTTTTTCTTTAATTTTTGATTTTTAGGGAGTGGTGGCATAAATTTTGTGTGTATTAGTGGAAGTGATTGTATTTTCTTCTTAAATTCAACAAAAATTTATTTTATTCTTTAAATATAAAAAAATCCAGCTCTTTACTTCCATGAAAATTTGAATTGTTATATATTCAATTTTATTTTATTTTGGGAATATTTATTTCTAAGAATAGCAATAAGTCTTTGCATGGGAAAAAGCCTTTTTAAAAAAAGTTTCTTGTACAATGGAGTCATTTAATTCTACATTAATTGTATTAATTAAAGTATTTACTACAGAGCATTTTTCATTAAAATCAAGATCTAAGACAAATCATGTAGAACATTTAGATTAGCTTCCATTTCATGGTAATAATGTCTAAAATCTGAAGAATTAGTTTACAAAGAGAAGCTAAATTCACACTACTTTACTCAAGTCAGTTAAGCCAATTACTTCCAACATATCAGTTATAGAAAGACTTACAGATGTAGGCTAATATTTATTTCATGGATGAGTTGACTGTCAGTCACTAAAAAGGATTTCTCCCCAAGAGTGCAGTATTTTATTTCAGATTCTGCCAGTGGAAGTGTTGGAACAGATGTTGGCAGACTATGACATACAGTATGTCTTTAAAACTTGTTCGGGTGTGAAATTTCATAAGGTCAAAAAAAATGCTGCATTTTGATCAAAGGATAAAGGAGCTCTGCCTTACTAAATTTTTATAAATTATTTCAAGCAAACCAATTGCCAGTGTCCTAAAGTTACAGAAACTAAGGTAATGCATTGAGGTTGAATATAATAGGTGAAAGGAATATAAATCTAAAGTTGCAAGGGGATTAAGAGTCATTAAGTCTAACCCCTAATTTTACAAATAAGGAAACTGAAAGTTTAAATAATTTGTTTGATCAAACAAGTTAAATGGCAAGGCTGGAATTCAAATTCATGTTCTTTGACTCTAAGGTTCAGTATGTTCCTACTATACCATGAAAGCATTTCTTAGACATCTGAATTATTAATAAACAATAACAGATCCGAGAAAAAATAAGTCATTAAAAAGAACAAACAATATTTCTATGACTATGAGAGATATCAAGTACTTTTATCTAAGAAAAATTTCGTGTTTTTGAAACAGGTATATTATAGTATAAGTAGCACTGAACTGGGAGAGTCAGGAAACCTTGTTTCTATTACTACTTATCTGTGCTCCCAGTGGCAAGTTCTTTTACATTAATGGGCCTTAGTTTCCTTATCTTCAAAATGAGGATGTGGATTCTGATAAGTGATCTCTAAAATCCCCTCTAGCTCTAATTTTAGGATTCTATGAGGGAATAAAACTTGGAAGTTTTTGATAAGAGAGAAAGATGTCATTTTTTAAAACACCACATCCATCTGGCATCAGTGTGTTTAAAAGATTTAAATACACAGTGAGATCCTAATAATACACTTAGAAAGTTTTTGAAAAAAGTCAATTACATCATCCAAGATTATTTAATGGATCCACAATTCTGAAGCATTTCCTAGGCTTTATATATCTCAGCGAGATCTGTAATCTACAAACTACACACACACACACACACACACACACACACACACACACCCCGCCTCAAATTTACAAATAACTGAAAAAAATTAGAAAAAGTAGGGGGTGTCCTAATATTGATACTGGTTTCTATGTTATTTTCTTGTTTCATAGTCGAGAGAGTTCTCATTTCTTTCCCAAATTGAGCTAATACATGGAAATACACTATTAATGTCAATAAGAATGATTTTGCTATGCTTATTTCTTCAAAATTCACTAAATACAATTAATCTTTTAAATGTTTTTAATTTTTTAAATTAACAGAGTAAATGTAAATATTCTTTGTTATTATATAAGTACAGAAACACTTTGAATGATTCATCAATAAATTCACACATTCTGAAGAACTGATTTATTGCTTGATTATCTTAGTGAATAATCTCTTAGCTTGGTTTTGTGCCATTTTACAATCTGGCTAACATTTTCTAAATACTTTTAAAATATAAGTAATTTCAGAGATAATTTTTAGAAAATTAAGAAAAAAGCAGAAATGAATATAAAATTTCTATAGCCATTAATTTTCTAATTTAAAATACTCTCCTATTATAGTCAATGAAAAAGTATGAGAGAACTATGAATTTGTAGAGATCACAATATTTTATCAGAAATTTAGCACCTACGTTCAAAAGTCTTTGCTCCTATTTATTTTAGGTACCTCTGAAGTACAGATTTAAAGATTCCCCTACTATAAGATTCAAACATATAGGAAATTTACTTCTGGATATGAAGTCATATTTTTTTAGACTATCAACAATGATAAGGAGATTTTATGCTGCTATAAAACTCACACCAAGTATTTTACATTC
This sequence comes from Antechinus flavipes, assembly GCF_016432865.1. Taxonomy (NCBI): domain Eukaryota; kingdom Metazoa; phylum Chordata; class Mammalia; order Dasyuromorphia; family Dasyuridae; genus Antechinus; species Antechinus flavipes. The sequence goes on along the minus strand of NC_067401.1, from coordinate 86,253,357 downwards.
CTATTATATATTATAAAGCATTCAATGTATAAGCTCATATAAATAATAAAAATATAAGGATGAGTATACAAATACAATTAACTTACTTGCCACTGAAAAGTTGTTAAGGGGATAAGGTAAATCCACATCTTGAGGTTTCTCCTTATATCCTATGAATGAGCCATCTGTCTTCAAAAGGAAGTATCTTGGCCTCCAGTTTTTTATATATTCTCCTACATGAGGAAAGCACACATGTTAATTCTGAAGAAATGAACAGCAGCTTTTATGTGAAAAATAAATTATGGTACAATGTATGTCCTACAACACTGGACTCCAAAAATTTGGTTGGCTAATTTTCATTCAACTTATCTCAAAAAAAAAAAAGAAAATACATGAGTCTACAATTAAGATTCAATAAAAACCCAAATATGTTTTGTTTTAAATCATTTCACAGTTTGAGCATTCACTTGCACCATTATTCATATAGGGAATCATTCATCTGAGTACATATTTTATTAGGTTTTTCATTTTATCACATGGTTGTTAGAAGATATTTTCAGCAAATTAAGACAAATCTTCATGATTTATTTACACAGTATTAATTTTTTTGATGAAAAACACTTCTCACAACAGCAATGCCTAATAATAATTTTTTTCCATCTATAACTAACAAATTGTGTCATTTTCTTTAAAGGGGTGGGGATGAGGGGTGCAAAAAAAATTGTTTTCTCTATCAAATCCTGCCAAAATAATTTCTCTTCAGCCACACTGCATTGTTGTACACACAGAAATTCCAGTTTCTATAACACTACAAAAAAGAAATACTGACCACTCAGCAATATTGGTTTTAAATGGCATAATTTATTTTGAGACATGAACTCATCATAAAATGTCCAAAACTGCATCCTTGCAAATAAATTGATCTTCAGCCTTCCTTGATTAACAAAAACAAAAAACAGATACCAAGCAATTAACTGACAATAAATTAAATGACCAACATTATATGCTCTAAGCCCTATTTAATGAACATGGTCTATATCTGATACAAATCTGATTCTTGACAACAGCCTTAATAAATTCCAACAGTCCTGGATATTCTGCACCCTTAAGTTCAATTGCGTAATATATGTTTCCATTCGGAGGCCCTCTATTAAACTAAAAGTTTATCCTCCCTTAAAAATCACTCCCTTCTCACTTAACTAATATAATATCACAATCCTTTCAGTTAACCAGGCTCAAAACTGTTTCATAGTCTCAAAAGCAAAGAATAATTTGAAATTCTCTCTAAAATGAATTAACTACCAAATCCTGATAATTCTTCCTCCAGAACATCTCTCTAATCTAGGGGTTAACAAATTATAGCCAGAGGGCCAAATCCATTTCAAGGTGGAGAGGACAATGAAGACAATATATGGTTTCTGAATTCAGAATGGGTTTTTACATTTTTGAGGTAATTTTAAAATGTAAAAATCATTCTTAACTAAAGCTACACAAAGAAACCACAATAGGCTACATCTGACCTTCAGGCCATATTTTGCCAACCACTGTGCTATCCCATCCCAACTTTTCCATTCTCATTACCACAACTCTAGTTCAGGCATCTTGTCAAAAAAGGGCTACTAAAACAATCTGTATGGTATTCCTTTAATCTCAATATTCCAAATGATGCTATATATCCCTCACAGAAAAATCTTCCTAAAGTATAATTTGTTACCATCATCACTTCCCTGTTTAAAATTTTCATTTCCTTCAAAATAAAGTAAAAATTTCTCAATTTATCATTCAAAATTTCTATAATCTGGGCTAAGCAACATAATACATAGAATGTTGAGTTAAACTCAAGAAGAACCAAGTTCAAATCTGGCCACAATTCATAGCTGTGTAATCTTGGGCAAGTAGATTAACGTCTGCCTCAGTTTCCTCAATTAAAAAATAAGGAGGATGATCTTATTATCCTATGCCTTCCTTTTGCATCAATTAATTTATATATTTCCATAAGGATAATAATAGTAACTACTTCCAAGTATTGTTTAAAGATAAAAAAAAGCTAATAAAAGTAAAACACTTTGAAAACTTGTAACTATTATTATTGTTGTCGTAGTTGTATTTGTTATTTCCCTACATATGCTCTATCCCTCATATAAAGTGAACATCTCCCATCCAAAACCAGTCCTTTGCTTCTGATGAAGGGCCCCCAAAATTCCAAAACTCCTTGAAGGACAAATTCTCCTTGAATCCTGCATCTCTGTAAAAGACCCCACCAACAGCTTCATTCCGTTATCCAGGTGAGGCTGGTTGAGTTCAGAGCTGAAGATACCGATCCCACTGAATTGAAGAGAAAACCCATTTAATTCCAAGATTGTCTATTCTGAGTCCAGCTTAAACTCCACGCACTATCCCCCACTAACCCCCTCAGCTTGTAGCCAAAGGTTTCTATTATAAAAGAGCCAATTTTAAACTCAATCCTCACAGAAGATATGCCATGCCAAGGAAACTCTCTCTCTTCCTGGCAAAGCAGCCTCTGCCCACTGGAATAATATTTTCTTTCAGCGTTACCCTGTCTTTATCTCCCTCACCTATTTCCCTAATCTCTGTCGGGATTTCTCTACTAGAAACTTTACTCCCCTGTCCAAACCTTACCACTAAGGAATTCAGCCTTTCTATTCATGCATAGCAGAGTTGACTTCCCAATGTCAATAATAAACTTTTTTAAAACAATCTAGCTTTTTGGGTTCATAAATTCCTTTATGAAGGACCTCTGCACCACCAGAAGGGGGGTTCCCAAAACTCCCTACCCATGTGCCGAATCCTAAGGGAATTTAGGGGAGCCAAACCTCTTTATTTGGTTCCCTGAACCCTGAACCTGCCACTAACCTCACCATTTAACTCCCTGATCACCAGGAAGCCTAGTTTTATTTTGTTTTCCTAAATCTAATCTCATCATTTCCATTTGGAATGCCCTGTTCTCTCCACATTTTTCTAACTTATCATTTCTCCAATAGATAACTGGATGGTACATGGTTGATAACTTGATTGAGGCATATGTAAGTTCAGTTATGATCATATGATCTCAGTATGTCTGCATAATATTTTGATACCACAAATGCCATAAAAAATTCTGAGTAATTGAAATTGATTTTGGATGGTGGGATGTTACTTAGGACTATGAGTTGCTTATTTTTAATAATACTGAATGTACTGATTTCAAGAAAAACATTTTTATTGAAGAAAAATTGTTTTAAAAAATTAAGTTTATATCAATCTTCCTTGAGAATTTTAAATTCTTAAGTGCAAGAAAACAAACTCAAAACACTTGCATATGAGTCATGTGCTCATTAAGTAGAAATACTAAAAAATTAAAGTATTTTATCTGCTAAGTAGCTAGGGATGGTTGCTCAACTGGTTGTTCCAAAGCTCTCAAAAAGTACCTTAACAAAACAATTTAAAACACAACTTCCAAGACACTACTGGCTGATCATTTTTTTAAAAGTAGGAATTAGCAAAATTTACATTTCACATCTCAAGAAAAAAAGTGCTTATATATTTTTTCCAAATAAACCTTCTCATTGGAAATGTAACGTGTAATTATTATTTCAACTGATTCCACATCATAACCTCTCTGTAATCTGACATGAGACCTCAACATTCAACTAAAATTGAAATCCAAAATCCAAAATTTTTCTGATTCTTTCTTTGTAATATCACTCAGATATCCTCTGCCTGTCAACACCTTGGCAAAGGACTTGATTATCTCAATCTGGAATATCACAATAGGCTTCTGCTTGACTTCCCTCCCTCAGTTCTAGCTATATTCTAGTTCATCATCTTACATTCACAAATTTTCTTAAGGTGCAAGTCTCACCAAAGAGCAAATACAAAATCCTTTTTGATGATCAAAGCCTATTTCCTTCCCACCTTCAACCCAACATAATCTGAGAACTAGAGACAAATGGCCTCTTTGCTATTGGTCATAGAAAATATTTCATCTGATTCAAACGAGTTCCAATTGTTCAGTGATGAAGAGAGCCATCTATACTCAGAGAGAGGACTGTGGGAACTGAGTGTGGTTCACAACAGCATTTTCACTTTTTGTTGTTTGCATTTTGTTTTGCTTCTTTCTTTTTGTCTTGTGCAGCACAATAATAGTATAAATATGTATGCATATATTGGATTTAACATATATTTCTACCATGTTTAATCTACATTGAACTACTTGTCATCTATGGGAAGGCATGGGGGAAGGAGAAGGGGAATTGGAACACAGGGTTTTGCAAGGGCTAATGTTGAAGAATAGTCCATGCATATGTTTTGAAAAGTAAAAAGCTTTAATTAAAAAAAAAAAAAAAAGAAAGAAAACATTTCATCTTCCAGCCTCAGGCACTTTGGACTCCCTATTCCCTAAGCCTAGAATTCTTCCTCCTCACCTCCAATTGTGACTTCCCAAATCAATTTCTCACACCTACAAAGATCTCTCTCCTCACCTCTACTTCATAACTTCCTTAGTTTTCTTCAAGACTCAGATGAAGGAGGCAGGAAAGATGGTTGAGTACAGGTGAGGATCCAGATGACCTCTCTGAACATTTTTCTCTAAATTTTAAAATAACATTACAAATCGTTTTTTTGGAGTGAGAGTCAAAAAAAGGAAAAAAAAAAAAAACAGCAGGGTAAGATAACTTATGCAATCCAAAAGAGAGATCTGTAAGGAAGGGATGGGGGATGGATGGCACCCAATAGAGGCAGCAACAAAAGCAGCAGCTTCAACAGCAGTAGCTTTGGGAGCTTTCAGTGTAAGGATGATAGATAGGTCTGCTCAGAAGGAGCTTCCAGAGGACTAATTGCTGGTACCGAGTGCAACTGATACTGATCAGCAATTCTATTGCCATAAGCAATTTGGGGTTGCAATTCCAGAGTAGAGAGGAATATCTGTGATAAGTCACAAAGGAGGAAGAGTCCTACTTTCAGTTGCAAAGCAGAAAGGATCATTAGTACTTATGTCTTATTAGTACTTATTAAGCAGAGCAAGGGTCAGTATTCTAAAACTAAGAGGAATGCTACAGCTACAGTGAAGCAAGGGGTCTTCCTAAGTAAAGATCAAAGCACAAATCAGGAGAGGAGTGACCACATCTCTCCCCTACCATCTTAGAAGCATCAAAACTTTGTAAATACCCAGAATGAGTTCTGAAAATAGCATGAAAAAAAGCATGAAGCTTGGCATAGTGACTCACTACCCCAAATTAAGCACAGCCCACCTTTAACATAAAGTTCAAGATCAAAAACAGGCTAGAAAATATACAAACAACAAAAAAGGAATATGTCCAAAAAAAGCTACTTCAGTGGCAGAGAAGACCAGACATAAATTCAAGACAGCTCAATGAAAACAGATACAAACACAGCCACAAAGAAAATTACTAATTGGTTCCAAGTCTAAATAAGAAATTTCAGAAGAATTAGAAGAATTCAGAAGAAATAGATCACAGTGGTAGAGAAAAAATTAAGAAAAAGGAAAGACTGATGCAAGATTATGAAAAAAAGAATAGCCTAAAGAAGGAAAAAAAACTAAAGAAACAGAGTTGGACTAAAAAAATAGAATAAGAAAAGTGAGCTTGTGATGCCTTTCCCAATAAAATTATTTTCCATTTACCTGTATATATTTTGTATGTACTAAGATATTTTTCAGGTTTTTATTCATTATTAAAATATGCACTCCTTGTAGCCAGGGACTATTCCCTATAATTTAGTACCTAATCAATATATTTCTTTTGACTGACAAATCAATGCATAAATAATCCCAGTGCCATGTTAACCTGTGGTTTCAAGATTTATTTTTCCTTCTGATAAAGGCTCCTAAGCATATTTACTTTTTTAAATAAATTTTGCTCCATTCCTTCTTTTACAAGTTAATTTCTGAAAGAAGCTATAGTCAAAAGGCACACAAATGTTGTAAGCAGAATTTAACAAGAACAAAGAATATCTGGACACCTGATGAGAAAAAAACCTTCTGATGTTTCACCATGAAAAATGAAAATATAATTTTATACTAATGTTAAACAACTACATTATCATCCTCATCCAACCCAAATATAAAAACATGTACTTTAGGGAATCTTCTCTACTATCACTACAACTTCTTACCACTATAAAGTAATTTTTTTTAGGTACTCTTTATTTCCTGTTTCAAATCTCATGCCCTTCATTACAAAGGCAATGTGTATTTGGTTTGCTTGGGAATTGGTCACCTCTGTCCTGAAATGGGTATGGTAGTCATGCTTGTCTTTACAGCTATACTGATTGTGCTTTCAGTAAAACCATTCCTGCCATAGGTCTTCAACAGTATTGCTAATCCCTTGATCTTGAAGCACTGCCAAAACAAACAAACAAACCCGTTTTTCTAAGAGCCAATTCACACTACATAGGTCAATTTAGTCTCTATCTAGTAAGTAAGAAATAAGCAAATATAATGGCAAGTATTTTGAATATCATATGGATGTATAAGAGAAAATCTTCATACTCTATAAAGATACTTAGATCACCCAGAAACGGCAGAGCATTCCATTAAGGAATCTGAAATATTATGCATACACACACACACACACACACACACACACACACACACATATATATACACATATACACATGAATGAGCTCTTTGGGCTTTGAAATGAGTTATCACAAAGTTACTACAAGCAAGTTCCTTTTCCAACAATGATGAAATATTGTACAAAAGTGTTATGTATCACTATAACAAAACATCCAATACCTATCTTTCCCAATTAAAAAAAATGACCTTTGATGCCTTATTACATGCACATTTCCAAAACAGTTACCAAAATTTATTTGGCATGACCCTTTTAAATGACATGAAAGGTCTCCAAAGATCTTTTTAACTATATTGATTAATTATTGCACCCCCTTATAAAAAAATCTTTAAAGTTTCTTAAATTCATAGAAAAGCACTTTGATATGACTAAAATTCTCATTTTGTGTTGTATCCTTAGTTGTTTAATCATGTCCAATTCTTTGTGACCCCATTTTGAGTTTTCTTAGCAAAGATATTAGAGTGCTTTGCCACTTCTTCTCTAGATCATTTTGCAGATGAGGAAACTACAATTAATCCTGACTTGCTCAGCGATCTGAAGTCATATTTGAATCCAAGTCTTCCCAATTCCAGGCCTGGGGATCTATCCACCCTATGAACTAGTTTTCCAAAGATTCTAATGAGTGTTGTTATGTTTCTAGTTTTTTCTGTTAAAGAATACCAATTCAGCTTTTGAAGCCTATTCTTTTATAGAATCGATTTTCTAATAGCTATCTAATTTCAAATGATGTTTTGATTTTGTTAATTTGTCAAATCAAATATATAAAATAGACATAATGCCACATGTTAATACCTTGATAGGTATTATATTTCTGAAAGTTATTATCATTATAAATGAAAAAGTATGGTGTCAGAGGCTGGGAATTTGTGACTGTGGACTAAATTAGACAGTTTAAAATTTTAAATAGTTTATCTATAGTCCATGACAGTGTTAATCACAATCTAATTTCATTTTAGAGCTTAGCTATATCCCATGGTTTTGTCCTTAAATACCCAAAACTAACTGAAGTACAAAATTATAGTAATCAAAGAAGCTGAATATAGTACATGAGAGGAGATAAAGTGAAAGTTGACAATAGAACCCTCTAGTGAAAAGGTGAAATAATAATAATTCCTTGCCTTCTTAAATTTTCTTATTTTCTAGGACCCAGTTAAAAGAAACAATTACTTAAGACTAATTCCCTTAGCTAAAACCAGGAAAAGATAATAAAACCATTAAATTTTAAAATTCAACCAAATCTATGTTCAGAAAAGTACGAATCCATATTATTATAATGTACTATCATATATATAACACATAAATTAATATCAAACCTTGATTAGACAAAAGACAGCTTAAAAAATGTTCATGTAACATGAATGTCTTACATTACAATTTGATCAAAATAGAAAAATCATAAGCAAATAACAAGGATTTTTCAAAAAGCAATGTCCTTGGCTCAGTAAGCATACACACCAATTGTATTTATTATACAATAGAAATTAGTGTTTAGGATAATTACTTGAAGCACTTTGAAATATTCAATCAGTGTTCTACTTTCTTAATGTAGGAAAGTGAACCAAATATTTTAGAAACCATTTACAAAAGAAAAGACTAAAACAAAATCAACCATATATATAACACATTCAAGAAAAAATACAACATCTGTAAACTTGATTATGGTCTAAGTTAAAAGACAGTATCCTACATTCATGAAAAATGTTAAATAAATGATGCTAAGTAACACCTACAACTGTATTACTAAAATTTAAAATTTTTTCTCAAAATGTACATATCAATAAGACAGTTCCATTTAATTATTGAAATATTGTAAACTTCAACATATTACATTACTCACCTAGCAAAACAGATCACAAAGTATAAATATTTTGTTTTTTATAAATACCTATTCCCTAGGAAGCTAAAAAGTAGTTTTTGCTTTCATAACCTATATATTATTCTTTCAGATATTTTCTAATTGCATTAAAAAATAAAAAATCTAACTCATAAAGCCTAAGAGAGGAATGCATAAATGATATCAGAAGTTTCTACCTAACAGAGGTCTCTTGAAGTTGACAAATAAAAGTACATTATACTTCTCTGCACATCTATTATTGTAGTCTTTGATCCAATCTCTTATCCACCCCCCCAAAAAAAAATTTCATGGAGCATAAGCAATCATGACATTACTATTTTAACAGTAATTGCTTTCATTAATTATGTTCATTAATTAATGATTACTGACTGGTCCAAACATGTATTTTCTTTTTAGTGCTTAATATATGATTATTAATTGAATGATATAAAATCAGAGATGACAAGTGATGCTATAATGAATGTTTTTTGTTGCTGTTATTAAAAATCAAACTTTTTAGTTCTTGTCACAATTTTAGAATCCCAAGAGTTGATGAGAAATTATTAAAAATGTCATGCTCAAAATATGGTGCTATGGTGTTAAGATATCACAATGAATAAAACTTGTTGAGAATAGTTACTTTAAAACATTTCAGTTACTTATTCTAGCAGTAAATTAATCTATGTTAAATGTTGTGCTATCAGTTAACAATGTTTATTCAATAATTTACTAATTTTACCAAAAATCTGCTAATTTACCAAAATCCATGGATTGCAACCATTCTAATTTTGACATAAGATGATGAATTCCAATATTTATATTACAAAGAATCTTGGAAAATGCTTCATACCTTGAATAGAAATATCTCTTCCATTAGAACCTGGCAAAGGAGACTGGTAGTTTTACATTGCATTTAACAATAGTAACAATTTTTATGTATTTTCAGAATTTGGTGTTTACATAGTTCTCAAGACATCATTTCATTTGACCTTCTCAAGCTTAAAGATGACTAAGTTAAAATATAAATCCCATTTTATAGATGAGAACAGGCTCACAGAAGTTATGGAAAAGATTACAATTGAGTTCTTCTGACTCCAAATCCAATCCCTCTTCACTCTAGTCCCCCTCTGTGTTTTAGTGTATTTTTACTAACTTATATCTCACATTGTCATTCTCAGCATTTTCCCCAAAGTCACCTACTTTGTGCATAATGCCTGTCACACAGAAAGAATTTTCTTACTAAATGATCTTGGTAACTATGGCTACTTAAAAATATCAATGACCATGTTTACTATGACAAAGACTCTCTGAATTAGCAAAAGCAAATATTTTGGAGTGGGTGAAGAAAAAGGTTTATAACTATATTAATGATAGATTGATTGTATTCTTCTTCATCCGAATTTCAATGTTGTTCTATCAATGCTAGTTCCAATTTCATAAAGATGATCCCAGTTTACTTTTTCCTATTTGTTTTAGATAACCGCCTACAAATTCAAAGTCTACTGTTTTTAATTCTTGTGTGTCCATTGAAAATCAAGCAAATACTAGTTGTAATCAAATGTTTGTCTCAGGAAGAATGTTTGCTTCTTACAAGCTCTTCTTTGTATGTAAAGAGATGACTACTACTATCAGAGCTAAAAAAGAGCTCAAGTTCTACTTGCCATAAAAAATAGAGTCAAATATGAGATTAAGAGGAAAAAAGCAAAACAGAGGGGAAAGAAATTTAAATATCAAAGGAAAAACAAATGCTGACTCCTCTTTGTTAGAATTCATTGCCAGGATGAATGTGAGGTCAATTTTTTTAATCCTTTCAAAATTAAACTATCTTTTCCTTCCATCTACCAAATATTTAAACTATCTTCATAAATTATCATGGCACTTTTTCAGCAGTGTTTCTATAAAAGGAGAATTTGCATTCAATTTGAAGGTGGCTACCTTCTCAATTAATAAGAGTTTTTAACACAATGGTAGATTTATCTTATAGGATAAATACTGGTACAGGTGAAATGGTCAATTGCAAAATAGCAGAGTGATCTGAATGATGTTGTGCTTTTCTTAACTTTTTTCTTTACTTATATCTCAAACCCTCACAGATTTAAGATATTAAGAAAGTAAATAATCTGTCAGACAAAGAGCACAAAATATGGATCTATTTGAATGATTCCTTTTTAATTATTAAAAAAAAAACTTGTGCAAGTATATATCATACAAAGAAATCAAGTATTTCAGGAATCTGCTTTAATCAAAAAGACAGATAAAACATCAGATATTTTAAATAAAAGCTTTGGAAAATTTCACAAATAAAAGATATGGCTCAATGTGCTATTGCTTGATGTGCCTTATTATTCTCAGTAAAGACCCATTTGCATGTTTCATGACAGGTAGAAAGTCTAGATGTAATTGATGAGTACAACAGAAACTATCTATACAATACTGAAGAATTAAGTTCCTATTTCTTACAAAAGATTCACAAATAAGTATCACTGTGAACAAAAACTTAATTTTCATGGTGTACTTTTTGGTATCATGTGATGTAAGAAAATAGTAATTGGAAAACATATTGATAGTTTGATAGAAGCAACATTTAGTGTCCATGTATAAAAAACACTAAGTCTAATATTTCTCGTAGAATTTTAAAATTACGATGATAACCCTAAAATTCAATCATCTCCAGTAAAAGAGTTTCAATGTCTAGGTAAAAGAAGAGTACACAATTGTCAATGACTTCACCATTCCATTCCATAAGTATCGTGGAAAAATGCATAGTTTAAAAATGACAAACAATTTTTGAATTTTTTAAAAGGGATATGTCAACAGTGTAATGGTGAAGTTAAACCTGAAATTATATTTAAAATGAAAGTATTTCCACATAGTAAATGCTCAATAAATATTTAGCATTTTCAAGTGCCTTTTTTTCCCTCCAAAACTAAATTTTAGCAAGTTGTCATTCATTTCTTAGGCAAGTCCATTCATTTTTTTTTCCTTTTCCCTGCAGTAGCAAATTGAGAGCTTTCAATTCTGTGATGATGTCTGTGGAACACAATTCATTGGCCAGTTGTCATCATTCATCTTTGAGCAGTGATGTCGATATCTCTTCCAAAAAATGCTTGATGGCTGCAAAACATGCAACAAAGCATTAGCACCTCACTCCCTTGTCATTTACTTTAATATTATTGCTCATCCAATACTCCACCAAATCTCATGAGTACAGTGACTACATATGAGTCAAAAAACAATGACCAATTTCAATTTACTTTAAAATTTTGACTTTGCTATTGAAAAAGATGGATTCTAGGTGATTTGAGCAATGACAGTTCAGAGTCTATGAATAGACACTTCCTTTACCCATTTCTTCATCCCATTCCTTCTGGAGACCAAGTAAATGGGTTGTGTTGAGAGCATGTACTATGTATTATACTTCTTTGTACATATCCCCTGAAAAACCTAGTACACAGAAGGTACTCAATGAATATTTGCTGAATTGATTAAATTGTAGATTTACCATTTAAAACAAAATGAAACAAAATTCCAGGTCTCACATTGATTCCTTGATATTTTATGAAAAGAGGATTTGTTCCAATGTTGATTGCATGATGTAGGACCACATGAAGTTTCCTTTGAAAAAACATTCTAAGATAGTTATTCCAAGATCCAGGTACAATTTTCAGTAATATTCTTTCATCTAAAAATATTTATAATATACCTCAAATTTTCCATTTTTAAGCTACTGCACATGTTTTTCAATATGCTTGTCTTTTTCTCAAATGGTTTTCTGAAGATATTGATTGATGAGGTCAAATCTCAAACCTTCCACTTCTCCTTTTTTGCAATGATATCACTCACAGATTATCTAGCTGTTGCAGGCAGTCCCTGAAGGATTTGTCTGTTCTTGTACTGGTCAGTGTCACCAATGCAACTGGCCAGATGGAACATGCTGACGGTCTGGGTGAAGTCTGTGCTGTGCTTCCAAGGCGCCTTAAAAGCTTTCCAGATGCACCCACATTCCTCGGCTTTGCCACATATGCTCCTTCATGCTTATTTTGAAAAGCTGCATTATATTCAGGAAACCATGCTTCCACTGCATAATGCATGAACTTGTCATTTTTATATTAAGTATACTTTTCAGTTATCTACTGCCTAAAGGAGACCAAGGTTCATGATTTCCTTTGAAGCTGAAGCAACCATAATAAGAAAAATGCCTACACACAGACTATCACAAGATGCTTTGAATGCCAACTTCTGTGAGATCCTAGGTCTGTTGAGTGGCCAGTATTTAATCAGTTTTGAAATTTTCTTCTGGTGTGATAGCTCATTTCAAATAGGACTATTTTAAAATTTTCTGATATGTGTTCACAGTAAGCAAGAAACTGGTTTAAATTTTATAGAAAATATACTTTGACCTCAACACATGATCTTAAAGGAATCAGAAATCAAGTTGTATACCCCCCAAAAAAGGAATATTTTATAATGATTTTGTTTGTAATTAAGAACAAAGAGTCCACACAAACTAACCAACAGAAAAATAACATCTTGGCAATATAATGAATAAACTGTTAGGTTAGTTTATATAGCAGTAGATGTGCTGTGGAGAATTAGTCAATCTGTACCCAGCTTCCTGCTGGGTTAAATGTAAGCTAAATTATTATTTTGCTTACATCTACCCCCTTCTAGATTGTGAAAGCAATGCTTTCTTTTTAATCTGCTTATTGCATTGTAGAAAGAGGTCTCTAATTTTATACAATAGACTGAAGAAACTCATGAATCATGTTAACAAAATAACCTTGGTCAGAGAATTTGAAACTCTTTCAAAACAATGGTATTCTATGAAAAGATATGTTTTAAAGTTTCCTTATTTTTAAAGATATTTCCTTTTTGCCTCTAATATTTAAAATAATTAAAACAACAAAACAAAGCACTTAAATAAATACATTAAGATTGAAAAAATATGGGCTTCATAATATAGCAAACAAATAAATTTGTAACAATTACACCCCTGATTAATTAAATTCAATATACAAGTTAGAGACACCAAATAAAATCGCAGAAAAAATTGTCAATCTATAGAAAAATATATACTTCTACAACTGTTATAAATAACAATAATAATTTAATAGGAAAATTTTGGAAAACTATGGAGAAGCCTCACTGTAAACAGATTTCCCCATTATGTTTATCTAATGAAATTGAATCACAACATTGATTTAAAAAAAAAAATGGTTGCTAAGATCTCACCTATCATATACACAAACTCATAATGTAGAACCCAAGAATGAAATACCCAATTATTCTAAGTGTGTTTTGGATATCTGGACTAAGTCTCCTCTGTTCTCATGCTTTTGAACTATTTGCTTATTTCTTAAAAAAAACTTTTATCATAGGATGAATCAGGAAAGGGAAAGGAGAAACACAAATGAACACTGATAGCTTAAAAAGTATGGTTAAGACAAAACTATGGATCAACCAAATATTTAACAATTATCCATATAGAAGACATTACACAGCAAAACAGAAATCATTATCAGGGTTGAAAGATACTTTGTGTTTTCTGAGAAAAGGTTGAAAAAATGCTCCCACGTGGGCACTAGACCCCAGTGGCATTGAGACTTGCAACCAAATCACAAAACAATTAAATGCAATGGACGTAGAGCTTTCTGGCATTAAAATATGAAGAATCTGATTTTGTCAGAGAATTCTCAATGTGCTCACACAGAATTAAAAGTATTTATTACAAACATATTCATTAATAAAAATTTTAACATTTCCCTTATGGCATTCCCCATATATATAAAACACCCTAGATGACAGACTGTTTGCATAACTATAATGTGTATAATAGATATTTAATAATTATCTTTCTTTTCATTTGTTTAGTTTAACCTTTATTCCATATTAGCATAATGAGGTAATTGAGGCATATATTTTGGATTAAATGGGAGTTGGGATCTTGATACAGGATTTTCTTTATGTTTATTCCTGCTACCCTTATTATCTATTATCATGGTAATTAATTTATGTATTTTTTATTTTTAAATAACTTTTAAAAAATGTAATACCAATCCTAGAAAATCACAAAAAAATAAGAACTTTGTTTTACTAATACATACTTCACTAATATGTAATATTAACCACCTTTTAACGTCATTTCCAGGGGCTGTTAAATGAATGAAAAAAATTCAGTGATTTCTTTGATGGGGAAAAAAGTACATTTGTGATCTTTGATATAAAATATAAACTTGGTAAATCTCTTTTCTTTACACCATTCTGTTACTATGCTAAATAACTTTCAATTAATGTTAAAAACTTTACATTCACAGACATGTCAATGAATAACAATATTAGTTTTTTTAAGTATTATGGAATAAGAGGGCTTTTTTCAGATCAAATAATTTTTCCAGAAATTTATATCATATTTGAAAAGAGCATTACATTAATGCTGTAAGGAAATAGAAAATACGTTTCAATATATATTAGCCACACAAAAAATAAATCAGCAAATGATAAGGTTTTAAATTATTTCAAAATAGGGAAATCAGCTGCCAATAGACACAAGAGAAATAGAAGCAAAGTGTCGCCACAACCTATTCCAAGAATTTAACTCTAGGCATTTTTTTTTCAAAATGCTCTAATGGAGCAATTTATGTGGCAATTTATATGCTTTGACATTGGAGTGAGTTGATTTTTGGTTTAAGCATTTTGTCACAGAATGATGTACAAACATAAGAAAGAATAATAACATCAGCAAAAATAAATGAAATTAAATACAATTAAACTGTTCAGCATGTTTGTTTTTCTTTACCTGTTATAATTATGAGGATTTAACAATCAGACAAATAAATACCAGAAATGCTGCATCTAAATGTTAAAAAATGAATTTACTTACCTTGGCCCTCTGAGGGCAGTGTTACCTAACACATGGATAGAAATTTCAGAAACTGAATTTTAAATACCATGGCACTTAACAAAATACTGAAATTGCTATGTTTGTTCTTTATAAGTATTTTTATCATTCTATAATTACAACTCTTGCTGAATACATAGTAAGAATTGTTTTTAGAACATTCCCTGTAAAGGAGAAACTATTACTAAGAGAAAGGCAGAATAAGAGGAAAATGCCTCTACATTTTTAATACCATTATCCAAAACACTCTAAAATGAAAAATAAGTATCTAAATACTACATATGCTACAATTTTATTAAATATCTAAAGCAGACCATTAATCTATACAACATTTTTGGTTTTAATATAAAAGTGGGAGACACTTTCTAAATGAATCACTTTTGAATAAAGCAAAAATAATCATATTCAGATGGAAAGTAGAGAATACTATTTTTCTCCTTTAAGGCAGATGTCATCCCAACCATCCCCTGAACCTACATACCAACACAGGCAAACATATGTAACTTGGATTGCAAGGAATCAGAACCTATCCAATTCTCATAATGAATCTACAGCATCATTACAATTCATGCAGATTCTACATTTTCTTGAAAAGTTAATCAATACACAGAATTGGCTTAAACTAAAATGAATAACTGTCTTTTTATTTTCTGTAAGGTGTTTTTAAAACCACTCAAAAGTTCATATATCATAAAAAAGAAGAAAGGACTTCTGGCACTCATTTCAGGATTGCTTTCAGCATAAGCATAGATTACAGGGCAACTTCCTCAAATGAAACCAGTGGCATGACAGGTATAACACAAAACTTTAAACATCTCCCATCATTATGTGGTCTATGGTCAATATAGTCATGTTTAGTTTTCAGAAGCTGTCAAGAAGCAGGCCTAACAGAATCGCTATCTATCCCTTTGATCTATTCTGTCAAAGGTTGACATCGCTCAAAAAAAAACCTCATATTTAGAATTCAGGACAACATAAAAAGGTATTTTATTTTAGCACAGCTAGAATAACATATTTATTTAATAGGAATAAATTTATATTTAAATTTTACTTATTTAAGAAAGAAAAATACTTGTTTGTAATATCACTAATTATGACTATTCTCTATATAACAAATGTGAGATTATAAACACAAATCATGTGTTAAAATTTTGTTAAAAATTAAAACTTTTATTTAAAAAATAGGAGAGGAAATTCCTTTTATGTTTACAATGAGTTCTGAGTTATTTTTGCAAAATATAGATCTATAATGAAATCTCTTCACAGAGCTGAAGCTACTACAAATGAAATTTTCCCATGGCCATTGTAAAAATTAGTTTTAACTATCACTTAGGAGAGAAGCCAGGAAGCAATATCTACTATTCCATGAACCTTTCATTTTGACAGTATACAATTATGTACTTTGCATCAGTGTTTCCTATTCCTGCTGAGGGAGCAAGTGATTTGCCCAGGCTTAAAACAAGCACTAAAACATTTTTCTATTTGTTATCATTTTTTTCTTAATAATCTTATGTCAATAAAAGTTCTATAATACTGATCTTATCTATGAGTTATTCTAAAAAAAAAAAGAAAGAAAGAAAGAAAGAAAAGAAAACACTCTAAAACCAAATAAAAACCATTAAAGAAAACATTTGCCAAAAAGCCTAAGAAACTCTGCTTATCAGTGTCAGATACACTTTTTTTATTATACTGGTCAACAGAATTTGGGGAAAGGACTACATTACTCATTTTTGTCTTCTAAGACAATTTAAATATACTTATATTAAACTGAAACTTGAATATCTCTGAATTTTTGAGTCATTTAAGAAAAGACTCAAAGTCAATTTTCTCTGATATGTAAAAATTTTCTTGTAGCTGAAATGTTTTGACAAAATTACCATAATAATAGCCTAAAGGAATATTTCTACTTATCTGTATAGATTGCTATATAGGTAATATAGGCTATGATCTATACATTTAGATATGTATCTTTGAATTTTGTTACTTTTTAATAGAATTACATTGTAATGTCTAGATATTTGTGAATTTTACTAGCATTAATCACACTGCATCAAACATATAACAAATTTCTTAAATTCATTACACTTTTTAAGAAACTGACTACTTTGAAGCTAGTATGATGCTTGCTTCATCCACTGCTGCATTCAGATATAGATTTAAAATTCATAAGGTAACCTTAAAAGTACACATAGGAAGTAAAGCATTCTTTAGATCACATATTTAAGGCCACAAGTACAATTAACAATTAGAATTTCAATGCCAGAGTTGAAAGCAAAAGGTCTAGGATTGGATCCTAGATGACAATCATCATCACCACCTGTGGGACATCAGGCACAACATCTGACTTCTTTAAATGAGTTGCTTTATAAATTCTGAGGTTTGTTGTGGAGAGAACACTAAGGGAAACCTAAAGTGTAACATCAATATGAGGTCATTTTTTTCCCCACTCTGTATTTTTAAATTAAGTTACCTATAATTAATCAATCAATAAAGGAAAAATACTTATTAGGAAAAACTTTATTAAAGAAACATAAAAAGTTAATAACCCAAGGCAGCTAGATGGCATGGTAATTATGGAGCACCAGCCCTGGAATAAGGAGGAACCTGAGTTCAAATCCAAGCCTCAGATATTTGACAAACTAGCTACATAACTCTGGGCAAATCACTGAACTCCTATTGTATTGGTCAAAATTTGGGGTAGGAGAGTAGGGAGGGAGAGAAATAATAATAATGCATTTTAATGGAATAACCAAATAAATCTCCCTATTCTCCTAAAGGAAAGTGGTAGTGTGGATCTGGCACTGGCACTGGCACTGGAAAAAAGATCTCAGTTCAGATGGGCAAGTCACTAAAATCTCACTGCCTGAATTTCCTCAGTTATAAAATGGAGCTAATGTCACTTACCTTCTAAGACTGTGAGAATCAAGCAAGATAGTATTTGTTTTTACAAATAGTAATACCAATGCCTAGTACATAGTAAATGTTCAGCATATGTTTGCTTGTTTCATTTCTGATCAGATTTAACAGTTCCCTCACACCAATAAGGCATTTCCTTTTATACCTTTTTATAAAAGAAAGAAAAATCTCCCTCTGGTTTTCGTGTGTGTGTGTGTGTGTGTGTGTGTGTGTGTGTGTGTGTGTGTGTGTGTGTGTGTGTGTGTGTATTTTGCTAGGGTTTTTTTTAATCTGTAAAACAAGAAAGTTGTGAAGATAAAACAATACTTACTGATAGAGCTCTTCAAAATAGATATTAAAAAAAATTCATGTGGTATAGGAACAGATTTATAGATTCATAGATCTAGAGCTGAAAGGGACCTTAGAGACTGGTTAGTCTAAATCTCCACCCTCACCTTCATCCAAGAGAAAACTGCAGTCCAGGAAATTTAATAAAGTACAAACATACTTTTCAAATAATTTGAAATAAAGAAATTATTTTCAAAATGAATGAATTTAATAAATTCTGCTTTGCTAGTAGTAACATGTTTCCATAATCTGGTGAAAATGTGAATTTTGAATTTATAAAATGACTTTCTACTAAAATAAATGGATGGATAGTGCAATTCTCTCTGAGAAACACGAAGGAACTTAAGTGCTTGGGTCACAACTGAGACCATTAATGCAGAGTTAACATAATTTAAAAGTCATAGTACAGTGAGTCCTGATTAAATTGTTTAGCTTGTAATGGATCTTCTAGAAAAATCTGATGAAAAAAGCAGAGAAGTTGCATTTTAATCTTTGCTGTGCCACTCACTGCATATTTTGGCAAATCAGTGTCTTGATGCAACAGGAACTTCTGGATCAGAAAACTGGATTGTTCCTGTTCCATCTACTTAGCAAGGTGACTATCTTAAGCCTTTTTTGTTTTGTCTGCACAGTACTAAATACATAGTAGGTACTTAATTAATTGTTTATTGACTAACTGATCAAGAGTATTGTGGGAACTATGGAATAAAAATAACTTATGGAATAAAAATTACTGTTTTCATTATATAAGCTTTGAGAAGTCCAGGAGAATAATTAGGACTTTTTGATCTCTTCACCTATCCTACAATTGAATTCTTGTACATATTGTCTCCTGCAATAAAATGTGAACTCCCTGAAAGCAAAGGTTGTCTCTATTTCCCTATTTGTATACTCAGCACTTTAACTTATAAGAGTGCTTGATAAGCATTTTTCCATTCATGTACCATGTTCTTCCAAACAAGCCAGTTATGTTAAATAAAAAAGAAAGATTAATGTTTAACCCATCACATAATACTGGTGATAAAGAATAAGGAACTCAAAGATGAAAGACTGGGAATTTGCACTTCAGTTCATCCACAGAATGTCACTTAGCTGTCTCATCTTGGATATATTAGTTAATCTCTGTAAGACTCAAGTTTCCTCACCTATAAAATGGAGGTAATGTCCATTGTGAGAATTAAAGGGACAAAAACA
The DNA here is from genome assembly GCF_016432865.1 of Antechinus flavipes. Classification (NCBI taxonomy): domain Eukaryota; kingdom Metazoa; phylum Chordata; class Mammalia; order Dasyuromorphia; family Dasyuridae; genus Antechinus; species Antechinus flavipes. The sequence goes on along the minus strand of NC_067401.1, from coordinate 86,233,613 downwards.
TGCTTTTTAAATTAAAAATGTTAAATTAAAGCATTAGATGTTATTTTCATTGCATGTGGATTATCTTTTCAATTCATTTGATTAAAAAAAAATTAAACAAAGTTTATCTGACATGATCAAGACAAAATTTCGTTATGTAAAGAAAACACAGGTAACATTTCATAAACCCTATATCTACTTCAGAAAAATACAGATCCATAAATACTGAGATGAAAAATATCTTTCATTTACTGCCCTTCAACTACATTCCCAGAGTTTCGTTAAACACTGATAATGTAAACATTAATAAATATATACCTAAAAGTTAAAACAATTTCATCTTCATGCACTTCAGATAAACTTACCATAAAACTTTTTCCCCCATCATATTTTACAAACAAACTCAAATGACAAAAACAGAACAAGCTGACACAAGGCTTCTAAACATATCTTGAATACATTTATGATTTTGTTCTTATTTTCCCTTTATGCTATGTTTGTTTTTTAGTCTTGTGGTGGAAAGTTCTTTAAAGAAAAAATTTTCCAAACATTTCCAAAGTCTACCTGGCACTAGGGAATCTTCTTAAAATATGACTGATTAAGATAAAGAAAGAAATAAGAAAGTGAAATAAAAGATTTAAGAATGAATGTCAAGACATGGTATAATGGAAAATAAGATTATTTCATCTATCTCAAGATTAATAGCCAAGAATAGGTGGGAAAGAAATAGCAATGAAATAATTCATAACAGTAACAAATATCTGTCTTACACATTGGCTCAACAGCTCCTAAAATAAAAGTTATATAGGCTAGATTGTGATTTCCAGTTCAAGACTTCAAATTGTGATTGCACTATACGTGGAAATAAATTTGGTAATCTCTACCTAGCCCCTAGTGGTTGTTTATTAAAACAAATCAACTCAGTTTTATTTAAGTTTGTTTTTGTTTTTGTTTGTTTGTTTGTTTTGCAGGAATTATAGGTGTATGTATACTATTAATGGCATTGTTATAAATGAGAAGGGTAGTGGGAACTCAATTTTCATCCTGATCAAAAGCTACTGTTATCATTTATACATAAGTACTAAACACATTGGCTTTAATACACAGAAATTTTTTAAAGTTCTTATTTATTTGAGAAGTTGTTTCCTAGAACTGGAAACAAGCAGAGGGGTAAAGGAAGTATTAAACTCCTGAACTAATTAACAGAATAAAAACGGGGAGGAAGGGAAGAAGAAGGAAGGATGGGGGAGGGGGACAGAAAACAATGATAATTGGTATGTACCCTTTCTTAACCAAATCTACACATACATTCATTCTGTATATGCACACACATCAGCAGCATCATAAACCGTCTCAAGTTCTAGCCATTATTCAGTTCGACATCTGCACATGTTTATGCGTCTCTCCAAACAACCTCTTGAACACCCTGCTGGAGCTGTCATTTTTTTCTTCTCCCTATCTGGCAGATGGCAAGTCAACAATCGGCATCAACAGCAGCCGAATATCTCCCCCTCCATCCGACCCCCCTAAACAGACACAATAATAACTTCTTTGTGCTTCCCTACAATGCAGCTGCTTAAACCATTTCGCTACAAGGCTGCTTTGCCTTAATAAAAAAAAAAAAAATCCCTTCTGTCAAGTCTAAAAAGCAGCATAATGTTAAGCAAGCTAAAGCCACAGCACAGCTGCAAACGGGCAGACACATTGACAGCTCCTCCCTTAACAAAGCCCTGTGAATTGAAGGGGGTTCATCTGAGGCTCACACAGTAATTAGTATAAAAAAGTCCGACAGCCTCTATTATGCTAAGGAAAAAAAAAACTGGACAGAACTGGGCTGCTGTTTTGCGTCAAGAGTTCTGCTGCAGAGTAGATAAATCATGTTGGGTTTTTTCCTCTCTTTTTAAAGACAGTAATAAGGAGGATGAGAGAAGCTAATTTGAAAACTTGGACACAGTAATTGTACCATATGGTGAGCATTTATCCTTTCTGAAATGCACGCTAACAGTCACTTACATGCACAGTGCTTTGTTTTACAGTTGTTATTCTCTCTCCCATATTCATAAAATGGATCTGAATATCTGATACTCAAGAGAAGTTGTGTATAATTAGCAATAGAACTGCCTGGATTTAATTTATTGGTCTACCATTGCAATCTAGTAAAATACAAAACAAAATTAAACAAGTGCACTTTTAAATTTTTTTTGTAACTCAATCACAAATGATTAGTATCTTACAGGAATGAAAAAATGATTCTTAACTAGAATCATAAGTTAAAGTATAACTCCTTTTTTAAAATTTCAGAAGAAAAAGCTATGGCACTTCAATAATGGCCTTACTGAGCTATTCCAAAAACTTTACACCACTGTTAAAAAAAGGTCTTTTATGAAGACCACCTGGCATATTTGACCAAAAGAATGACTGAAATCTTTTCAATGGATGTATAGTTATACCAGAAAACTTTAAATCATTTTATGTTACGTATGTTTTCAAAATATGATTTGATTGTACATTTTACCTTTTAAAACAGTAATTAAAAAAGAAACTGATAACTAAAAGATCATATATATAAAAGCAAAACTGGTATTCACTCATTTAATCAATAACAGTATATGATATATAATTATTACCTAAACTCTTCAAAATTATATTGAAACCTGTTAATGTATGTAAAACAGTTCAGTGAACTGATGAAATTGATGATCAAGTTACAATGTGAAGTAAAACACCATATTTTTCTGACAAAAGTAGTGTGAAAAGAATTTGTATAATTTGCTTTTTTCTATAATCAGTAAGTAAATTGCAAGGAAAAAGACATGTTAATGCCAGCTGTGTTTCTGCTGTGTATTTGTTAAGCTAAAAATGCAGTGTTTTCCTACCTGATGCAAACTATATTTTAATCATTCATAAACATTTTTCTCAATCTTCTTTCTGCTCCTTCTAATTTAAAATGGAATAATACATGGGTATAAATGTCTATAATTCACCTGCTTCTCCTTTCCCTGTCATAAATATACTTATGTTTAGCTATTTTATTTGGTTTGCTTTGGTTCAGTGAGGAGAAAATAGCAAAAAACAAATGAACAACAACAAAAAAACTATTATACTTCTGTGGAATTTACACTTTATTCCAAATAGATTGACCATCAGATAGAGATGTAAGAGACATTATAAACTGGAATTTAGTCCAAGTTTCTCATTTCACAAATGAGGGAACTGAGGTCCAAAGAGCTTAAGTTACCATTACTAGCCTAAGGTCACAGAGATCATTAGTGGAAAAGACAGGACTCAAAATTAGATCTCCTGAAGCATAGTCCAGTGTAATTTTCTATTGTACCACAGCTGCCTCACTCATCTGGTCTGAATTGGGAGGTAGAAAAAAACAAGATAGAAAATAAGAGAGTTATTAATGTTATCTGTCAATTAAACATGAACTCACAATGACTTAGGTCTATTAAATAATAACTCTAAAAACTTTTGTTATTTTTGGGAAAAACATGAAATTCAACATTAAAATGGTTGACATCTCAGTTCTGTAGGAAGGCAGTAATAAAGACACAGTTATCAGACAGACAATACCATCAGATTTTTGGTTTGGTATTAATATGAACAGCTGAAAATTTTAGCATCTTCAGGACTACAAAGTATTTTGTATGCATTAGGTTCACTCAATCAACCTAACAATCCAGTGAATTAAGGACTACAGATGTCACAGGCCGCACTTTGAAAGAGGCAAATGGAAACTCAAGTTAAACAACTTAACCACACCCAGACAACTAACTAGTCCATGTCAAAGGCAGCATTTCAACTTCCTTAGCTCTCCTCTAACTTCAGTTATAGAATTTATTGTCCCTATCACATCACAGTACCTAACACAGTATAAGGTTTGGTTTCTTCAAAATCAATGCCACAGTGCCTTAAACATTTATTTCCTGAAGCAAATTCTTATACATAATACTTAAATAATCAAGGATCCATGAAATCCATCAAAAGTATTTCTACTGAAGCAAATCACAAGCCACCAAAGTCTTTTTATCTGGTTGCCTTCATGAATTGCCATGGAGGGTGGGGGTGAGAAGGCCAAGAAAAACAGAAAGGAGTAGAGGGAAGTATATGCAGATTTTTTGTGGTAAGGGATTCCATACCTTAGTCCAAAAACCATACAAAATCTATAATTAGGGTCATATTTGAGCCTTTTCCAGTTTGGTAGGGCAAGCCAGAGTCTACATTCTGTTGGCATACCTTCAAGATCCCAAAGTTATCTTTACTGTTTGATTAGGCATTACAACATAGCTTTGGTAGGCACTATAATTAAAAGAAACTTAATGTTTAGTGTTTGAATGAATCAAGTGATAGTAAAAATCAGTCAAAAAGCAGAAATCAAACACAATGTACCAGACTTTGTGCTAGTTACAGGAGACAAAAAAAAAAAATGAAACAGTCCAGTCCTTAAAGAACTCGGTAGGGAGGAGTGTATAACATATACATATAAGTAAATGCAAACTGCATGCAAAATAAATATAACATATTAGGGGAAATGAAAGAGAAGGCACTAGCAGATTAGCTAAATGGACAGGTTCTGAGGGAACCTAAGAGGCAGAGTTGCACACAAGAGCACAAAGGAAATAAATGTAGTATCTTGCATGATGAGTAAGAGCACGACCAATTTGGCTGGGTTGCAGGAGAGTTATATGTAACAAAGTTGACAAGGATACAAGCAAGTTGTAAAGAGTTTTAAATAATAAATGAAAGAATTTGTATTCAATCAGAGAAGTAAAAGGGAACTACCAGAATTTATTATTAGGGAAGTGGCCTGGGGAGGGTGGACTGAGAAAGATAAGAGGGAGAAAGATTAGAAAAATGACTTCCTTAAAATCAAACAAACAACAATTTTTTGTTATATCAATTATTAAATATTTATTAAACCTATAGGACATGCCAAGTACTATGCTAAGTACTGGGGATTCCAAAAGAGGAAAAAAGCAGTCTGTGAATGTAAATAATTATGTACAAACAAACTACATCGAGAATAAATTGGAAATAACAGTGAAAAGGTATTAGAATTAAAAGGGATTGGGAACCATTACCTGTATAATGTAGGATTTCAATTGGGACCTGAAGGAAATCAAGAGGTGATGAGATAGAATAAATAGCCAGTGAAAATGCCCAGAGTCAAGAGATAAAATGTTTCATTCAAGTAACTTCAAGGACACCAAGTATCAGTGGAATGGATGGAAGGGGTGGGGAGGTCAGAAAGGACTATAAGATGAGAAGGATAAAGAGTATTTTAACTGTGTTCTGGAGGTGAGCAAAAGCTGTGTTGTTTAAAAAGATAAAAAAGGAAAAAAAAACAAAAAAACACATTCTGACTGGTGGATTGGACGAGGATAGGAAGAGATCTGTGGAGGACAGACCAGACTGCAGACTATTACTGCAGAAAGTTACAAAGGCATTGTCAAAGAAGAAAAGGTACTATATATGAGGATTGTTACAATTTTAAAGTAAAATCTACAGGTCTTGGCAACAGGTTGGTTATTGGGGGAGGAGGATCAGAGGATAACACACCTAGTTTTTGAGGGTGAGGAACTGGAAGGAGGATAGTGACCTCCTCAACAATGAAGAAGTGTGGAAAGGAAAGATTTCGGAAGGAAAGATAAAGGCTTCATCAAGGTATCTAAAAGGCAGTGAGAGATAGCAAACTGGAGGTCAACAGAGTTTTAGGACTGGATAAATAGATTCCAGAAGTATGAGCAGGGAAATTATAGTTGAATCCAGGAAAGGAAATAAGATCAAATCTTTAAATGTAGTATGTGCAGGAATTTGTTTGGTGACTGTTAAAATACAATGGAAAAGATTCTGAACATGAAATTATAAAAGACCTGGATTCAATTCTTTACTTCTGTGACATTCACCTTCATCATAAGTATAAAGAGGATAATAACTTGTGGTAGTTTCCCTCATAAGTATCATTCTTATGATAAACTATACTCAAAGCACATTGTAAAACCTACAATTCTATATAATGTCAGCCATTGTTACAGATCTGAAACCAAATAACAATATCCAGATTGAATCTGTAGGTCCTGTTGAAGAGTTTTTATATATATCAAAGTATCTGACACTAATGGGTCCAAAATGAAAGTTGGGGCAGCTGGATAGAGCACCAGCTCTGAAGTCAGGAGGACATGAGTTCAAATCTCACCTCGCACACTTAACACTTCCTAATAGTATGGGAAACTCACTTAATCCCAATTGCCTCAAGAAAAAAACAAAAACAACAAAACAATGAAAGGTAGTTTTAGAAGGTATAAGAGTTAAATGTCATACAGTAGATGTTACAGGTTATAATTAAACAAAGAATAGAAAGAATCGGAATGCTACTGAAACACAACTGCTGGATTTTATTTTAAAATATCTTGGAGTTGTTTGACTGTCAAATAACTAACATGTTCATTATACATAAATTACTCAAATATTTCTTTGGTCAAGGAAGAAGTTAAATATGTTAGTGTCAATTAAGTTAAGGAAATATTGGGAATTGAGAAGTCTCATTCTGTTATAATATGCTTTAAGCAAAATGTCTGAAACTTGACAAGTTAATTATGCACTTTACTATAAAGTGTATTAAGAGAGAATTTCACTCAATTTTATTAGCTAGATCATTAAACAAGTTGCAAATTCAGGAAGTCATGTATCTAAAAACAATAGTGCTAATGAGCCTCCAAAAAGTACTAAGGAAAAAAAGCTCTCGACAATTATCCAAACAGAAGTAATGTCTACTCCCTATAATCAATATTCTAAAGAATATACTCAATTGTTTATCAATTGAAGACTGTTTCCTAGATTTTTGCTTATCACTGAGATTGTTAGTAACAAGGCTATATAAAAAAATAATTTAGTAATTCAAGTGATATAAATATTTCTGGTAGGAATGATAGTTATGAGTTTCCTAAAATGCAACTTATGCTTTTAAGAAATCATATAAAATCACAAATTTAAATCTCAAAGAGACTATATCATCCAATCCGATTCTCATGTGTTACAGATAAGAAAACCAAGACACAGGAAGGTAAAGTGACTTGTCCAGGGGCACACATATAATGTCTGAGGTGGAATTTGAAGCCAAGCTTTCGATTCCAAGTCCACTGCTCCATCTCCTATATCATAACAAAAACACAAAAGTTATACTTCTTCCAAAAAGCAACAAGATAAATTACAATGCATAATAGGTGTCACAATAGATAGCCAAGATGGCTTAAAATCAAGAATTGATTCACTAACAAGATACATCATGACATACTTGTAAGAAAGCACTTGCAATTCAGAGCTATGTAAAATTATAACTGGAAAATTTGCCAATGATGTAAAATTGTGTTCCAAGATATAGGATTCAAAGTTATAACAATGCACAATTATAATTAGAAAGAATCCTATTATTTTATTTAATATGCATGTGTAACCCAGAGAAGGAACACTGGGAAATGAGTATAAACTGTTTGCATTTTTGTTTTTCTTCCCAGGTTATTTTTACCTTTTGAATCCAATTCTCCCTGTGCAACAAGAGAACTGTTCAGTTCTGCACACATATATTTTATTTAGGATATACTATAACATATTTAACATATATAAGACTGCTTGCCATCTAGGGGAAGGGATGGAGGGAGGGAAGGGAAAAGTTGGAACAGAAGTGAGTATAAGGGATAATGTAAAAAAATTAACTAGGCATACGTTCTATCAATAAAAAGTTATAATAAAAAATTAAAAATTAAAAAAATAAAATGCATGTGTAATAAAAATGTGTACCTCCAGGATCACTATCAATAATTTCTTCATATGTAGGAGCAGTCTTGTAAGTAAGAAAGATAAGTTTAATTTTTTTTAAAAAACCCTTTTTTAAGAGACCCTAAAATTTTATTATGACATAGGCAAGAAAAAAAGAGAAAAAAAGTTCATTTCTAGAATGTAACTCAGATGCTTGTTTTTAGTCACAAGGAGGTCTAATTGACAGAAAGTTTATCCTTAAACTCAAGCATTCTGGTAAAATGCCAAAATACAAGTTTCAAGACCCCTAAGTCTTAAAGCAGTTTTAATTTCTTTCATGAAAGTCCAGTATAGTGTAAATTCCTTGAAGGCAAAGATTGTATCCCCACCCCCCCCAATACATTGCTTTGAGTTTAAGAGCCACTTAATTTTTGCTAAATTGAATTAACTCTTAACCAGAGAAATGAAGAAAGAGGAGGAGCTAAATTAATACTGTATTTTTTTAAACAAATCAAAAATGTTTTTATAACTTTCTCATAGGTACAAGGACAATTTCAAAAGACTTAAGAACATCCAAAAAACTTACTGATTGGTCCATATCATTCATTACAAACATATTTAATAAAGTTAACTTAAGTTTACATTCTTTATTTTTCAATATATTTTATCTATTTGATTAAATATTTCTAATTACATGTAAAAAATTTAATCATTAATTTTAGTATTAAAATTTTTCAATCCAAATTCTCCATCTCCATATCTCACTCTTATCCCACTCCTTGAGAAGACAAGCAATAATATTTCAATTATGTACATTTAGTAATGTAAAACATATTTCCATGTGAGCCATATTTTTTTAAATAATTATAACTTTTTATTGACAGAACCCATGCATGGGTAATTTTTTACAACATTATCCCTTGCACTCACTTCTGTCCCAACTTTCCCCCTCCCTCCCTCCACCCCCTCCCCGAGATGGCAAGCAGGCTTATACATGTTAAATATGTTACAGTATATTCTAGATACAATATATGTGTGCAGAACTGAACAGTTCTCTTGTTGCACAGGAAGAATTGGATTCAGAAGGTAAAAATAACCCGGGAAGAAATACCAAAATGCAAACAGTTTACATTCATTTCCCAGTGTTCTTTCTTTGGGTGAAGCTGCTTCTGTCCATCTTTGATCAATTGAAACTGAATTAGATCTCTTTGTTAAAGAAATTCACTTCCATCAGAATACATCCTCATACAGTATTGTTGTTGAAGTATATAATGATCTCCTGATTCTGCTCATTTCACTCAGCATCAATACATGTAAGTCTCTCCAAGTCTCTCTGTATTCATCCTGCTGGTCATTTCTTACAGAACAATAATATTCCATAACATTCATATACCACAATTTACCCAACCATTCTCCAATTTATGGACATCCATTCATTTTCCAGTTTCTAGCCACTACAAACAGGGCTGCCACAAACATTTTGGCACATACAGAACCCTTTCCCTTCTTTAGTATCTCTTTGGGATATAAGCCCAGTAGTAGCACTGCTGGATCAAAGGATATAAAGGGTATGCACAGTTTGATAACTTTTTGGGCATAATTCCAAATAGCTCTCCAGAATGGCTGGATGTGAGTCATGTTTTAAAAGAGAAAATACATATACACCCATACATACACACCCCTCCCAAAGAAAATTAAAGTTTTAAAAAGTATGTTTCAATCTACACTCAATTCATGTGTTCCCTTTCTGAAGATGGATAACTTTTTTTTTATCATGGGTCCTTTGAAATTGTCTTGGATTCTTGTCTTATTCAGAGTACTTAAATATTTCAGTTAATCATCATTACTGTACACATCATTGTATATCCAGTGTACATGTATCAGTTTATATAGGTCTTCCCAGTTTTTTGCTGAAATCATCCTGCTCATCATTTTCTTATACCACAATAGTATTCCAATCACTATAACAATAACATATTCAGCAGTTCCCCAACTGAGAGGCATTCCTTCAATTTTGAATTTTGTACCAAAAAAATAACTGCTATAAATATGTGTATATAAACAGGTCCTTTTTCCTCTTCCTTGATTTCTTTGTGCTACAAATCTAGTAGTGGAACTTCTGAGTCAAAGGGTATATAGAATTTTATAGTCCTTTGGACATAGTTCCATAATTGTTCTCCAAAATATTTGGATTAGTTCACAACCCCACCTAACAGTGCATTAATTTCACAATTTTTCCACTCCATCATTTTTAATTTTTGTTTTCTATTATATTAATCAATCTGATAAGTGTGAAAAAAGTAACTCTGAGTGGTTTAATTGCATTTCTCTAACTAGGAGTCATTTAGAATATTTTTACATGTCACTTGATAGCTTTGATTTCCTCTTCTGAAAATTGCCTACTCATATCCTTTAACTATTTATTCTCAACAGGGAGTGATTGGCTTATATTTTTATAAATTTGGCTCAGGTCCCTATATATTTCAAAAATGAGGACTTTATCAGACAAATTTGCTGTACAATTTTTCCCCCAGTTCTCTTTTCCTTCAAATTTTGGCTGCATTTTGTACAAAAAACTTTTTGCATGTGTGCAAAAACTTTTAAGTTCATGCAATCAAAATTACTCATTTGGGGCAGCTAGATGGCACAGTGGATACAGTGCCACTGCTGGCCTTGAAGTCAGGAGGACCTGAGTTCAAATCCAGCTTCAGACAAACTGTGTGGCCATGGGCAAGTCACTTAACCCCAATTGCCTCAGCAAAAAAGCAAAAACCACAAAAAAAAAAAACAAGCAAACAAAAAACTCATTTTAATTCTCATGATGTTCTCTATTTCTTGCCATAAACTCTTGTTATAACTTGTCATAAACTCTTTCTATAACTAGAAATCTGATAGGTACATTTTCCCTTGTAATTTATATATTTTAAACATGCTTAAATGACCTTTTATACACAACATTTTAGGGGCAACAATTTTGAAGCAGTAATATCACAGAATCTCCAGAGTATAAAATCTCAAAGTTGAAGGATCTTCAACAACAACCTAATTCAACCTATATCTAGACAAGAAGGGCCTTTACCATATCCTAAATAAGTGATCATCTAGTCTGTTTTAAGACCTCTAGCAAAAGAGAACTTAATAAACTACAGGATCATCCTCCTGGTTATATTCAATTTTTTGTTACATGAAAACAAAATTGGTCTGGACATTCTTCACTAAGTTGTGCTTTCTAGGGCCATGCAAAAACAAAAAACAAAAAACAAAAAACAATTCTAAATGAGCCTCCCCTAAATTATAATGCTGGAGAAACTAAGGCAAACAGAGATTAGAGAAGTTTTAATATTTTGAGTGGGAGAGATTGTGCTGGAGGCAAAACAGGATTCATGTTGGCCTCAGGGCTGGATTGAACTCATATCTCAAAACATCCCAACAAGTTAAAAATTCCAGGGATTCTTATAGGGCTCCAACGATAAGGGGAACAAAGCAAGATGGGGTTAGAGCTCTGGTGAGCAGGAACTTCCAGGAATGGATCATAATTCAGTTCTGACAGGTTCGGGGAAAGGAAGGATCATAAATCTTGTTAACTTGAAAAGATAGAAGCCAGGATGTCTGGTTCAGAGGGTCCCATCTAGGTATCTTAGATAAGTCATCTGCAATTTATGGCTCTCTGGAATGCTAATAGTCAGAGCTCCCAGCCCTAATTTATATCAGTTCTAATGATCAGGAAGTGGGGTTTTGCAATCAGGGGGATTGAAGCAGAACAAATTCAAGGAATTAAGGTATAACAATTTAGAGAAACTGAGGCAGAATAATTCAGGGAAACTGGGGCAAAACAATTAAAGGAAACTATAGCATAACAAAAAAGTTTCTTCTAAACAATATCTCCAACAACTCATCCATATAGAGCATGGTTTTGCGTTATCTCACTAATCCTGACATCCTCTTTTGACATATCCTCTGATTTGTCTATGTCCTTCTGAAATCTCTAGATACAGTGTTTACCAGAGCAAAGTGTAATAGGATGGCTGTTTCTTATGAGAAAGCAGTAAATTCCCTTTTGCCTTTCCTAAGATAACAATTGGAGGAGGGGCAACAGTGATTCTTAGCACACACTGCTATCTTCTTCATCAGCCTCCACTAGATTTCACCTTATTCATCTTGGCTCATCATTTTAGCCTGTCAAGAATCTTTTTGAATTTTAATTCTGTCAACCAACATGTTGCCTCTCCTTTCCAACTTTTTATCATCTAGTTACTCTCTTTCTCCAGTTTTTTTTTAATATCTTTCAGGATATTCCTCCTATTCCTAATGGCAGAAGAAATATGCCCAGTAATACAAGTGTACTATGAGTACTAAGAAGAAATAATAAGGGACTCAAGAATATGAAAGTCTTTGACTTCTTTACTATTTACATTAAAAATCCATTAAGAAGCTAATATTTTTTTAAAAAATTAATACTGAAAAAAATCATATATTTAGCCAACATATTTCTGAAAAAAATTTTTTTCCAAGCAATATGATTCACAGTTAACAAGTCAAATTTATATCAATTAAGAAAGTTCTCAATCTGCAACTTTGTAAACAGTCTTCAAAACACTTGCTGAAGATAATCTCAAAATTTCTATTGTTTCTGAGAGATAGCAGAATGAAAATGACTATGCCACCATTCTTTTTTTTTTTTACTGTTGCTGTCAGGAAGTCCATAAGTGTATATAGGAATTTAATAGGATTTAAGTTTAAAAAGGGGAAGAGGGGTCTGATAGTTCTGTATCAGATTGAAATCTCTCCATCTTACATATTAAAATCATTAAAAGAGCCAAGCATAATACAATCCAAACAATTTCTAACAATTCTGGAAGAGAATAAATTTTAGCTTCACAGTTACTAGAATTTACATAGTTTAAAAGGTCACAGCAGGTATTATGTTATTCTCATGAATTAAATGTTTAACATTAAGAACAATTCATACATTTCGATACAATTACTACATTCATGCTGTAAGTACTGAACAGTTGGCTTAAGTTTTTACCATTTTATTATGCTTATATTTAGTCATTACTATAAAAAGACAAATACACCATAATGTAAAATTGAAGAGAAAAAATTTATGAATCCAAATAACAGCAACTTAAATTTGCTTGCTTATACAAGATCCTAATTCTGCCAAAATAGATTAATCTCATTTTCTTATATTCAGAAAATTTATTTCATGCATTCTTCTGAAAGCTTGCATATGAATAAAACAACAATTAGAAAACAATACAACTATCAAAATTTGTTATAAAGAGGCTTCCCCATTCATTCAACTTAATCATTTCCAGTGGCCATCATACCCCTAGGCAAAGCCTAATTTAACAGATGGCCCTTCTTCCATGTGTTGAAGGTCAATTTTTTGAGATGAAGAGGGAGAATAAATTCCAAAATGGAAGAACCTTGATTGAAGATGGGCTAGCACCTCATCATTGCATTCCTTCCTTAGAAGTCCTATCAAAGGAGACACTAAATATTCACTATATTTTCAAATGTGGCAAAGTCACTATTCTGGACAAAAAAAATAGTATTATGAAATATAGCTAAACAGAATAATAACTATAATGGTCTACACAATAATGTTCTACATATATAACCTTACCAGGGTATATCATTCATCTTCCTTAATTTTCAGTTCCAAGTTTGATAGAAAAATAGGAAACTGAATACCACACTTAACTTTTATAACTGACAAAGTACTTCTGTACAACAGCATCTTTTCTATTTAAAAATTGTTCAATATAAACTGCTCAGGTACAGGTTTATGTTATTTTAGGTTACCTGTTAATATAAATGATGAGGTTTTATATAAAACAAAATTTGGGGGAGTCTAAAAATTATATAACCATTCAACTGAGTAATTATAAATATTTCACACTGTTCCTATTGTATTCTTTCTTTAAAAAGCATTGTTACAAGGGTAAAAACTAAGCTCCACTACAACTAAAGTAAAGTTGGCTGGCATAGGAGAGTGTTTTGAAGTGCTTTCTGAGTACCTCAGTCTCACACTCAAATCAGGAGCATCTGTCCACCAACTGTCAAGATCATGTCTAGCCTAGAAGTTTTCCTAGATTCATCACTATTCATGGATGCCTGTCACCAGGAGAAAAAAAAATCCACATTTCAAAGCTGTCTTCCTCTTCAATATGACCTGGAAAAGATGACTATTACATTTGTGATTTTGAGGCTAGATTGCTTTAAAACTCCATTGCTTCCTCTCTATCTCGTCTTCCAACCCCTTCCTTCCCAATTAAATGTGATATAGAATTTACAGATAACTGGGGTGTGTCATATCAGTACAACTCTCCTCAGCTAAAGGCTCAGATACCTATATACAAAACTACAATCTAAAAATATGTACATATCCATTAGCCATAAAAATATTTTTTCTTACAGGGATCTAAACTGTGGGACTAAACATTACATAAAATGCTTACAAGGCAAAAGGTCTTGGCCTCTTTTAGTTATTATTGCAAAATTCAAATTGAAAATGTATCTCCTAACAAAATCACTTAAAAAGCATTGGTTTCTGTGGCAGAAGCACTGATTTCATATCCTAACTGTTAATTTATGAGGCAAGTTACTGGTATAACTTTCAGTAAGTCAGTGACCTGTCTGGGTGTCAGTTTCTTTACTGTAAAGAGAGTTGGAACCAAATAATTGGTAAGATTCTTTACAATGTTAACTCCATGTTATTTTAAACAATATGTATAAGCTATTGCAATTAAATCAAATGCTTTAATATTCTTTTTTTTTCTGGTGATCATTCTTCTAAAGATATAGTTCAAATCTCATATTTCTAATAATAAATCATCACTTCACGCCATTTTTATTGCATAATCTCACATTTCTAATAATTGATAAATCACTTTACCTCATTTTTATTGCATACATGTTGGTTTTTTAAAACAAAATATAAAACAATAGTTTCTACTGTTAGAAATGGAAAATAATTATTGATTTGCACTTGTAGAAGAGTTTTCTTCCCAAGTTTCAATCCATAGCAAAACAAAAAACAATATTATTCAGTTATTTGTTAAATGTCTACTATGGTATACCAAGTAAGATCTAAATGGATATACAACTTAGATAGAAAAACAAATTAAAAGAAGTAAATGTATTTATTGATATATACAAAAGAGGAAAGTTCCTGATTAAACAAGTAAGAGAGAAAGTCAGGAAAGACTTTCTGTCCTGTCCATTTCTCAAAATGGACAATTTCAATAATAAAATAAAATTTAAAAGATTTTACATAAACAAATCTAAGTAAAAATCAAAAGTTCATTAAGTATATGGGGGGGAGTTTTCAAGAAAGGTTTTTGATAAAGGTCTCATTTGCAAAATCTATAAGGAGTTAATTCTCATTCATAAGAATAAGTAATTCTCCAGTATACATGGCCAAAGGATATGAAATGGAAGTTTTCAAAGAAGAAGTATAAGCTATCAATATTCATATAAAAAGGTCTCAATTACTAATAATGAAGAAAGGCAATTTAAAGCACTTTGAGGTATCATTTATGAGATTGTAAAAGGTGACAGAGGAGGAAAATAAATGTTGGAGTAACTGTTGAAAACAGGTTCTCTACTTACTGTACAGTAGGTAAAGCTGTTAATTATGTCTAGCCAGTCTAGAAAGCAATTTAGTACTACACCCAAAAAGTTATACATACTCTTTGACTCAGTTACAGAGCACTACCCCTACCACTATCAAAACAAGACTAATCCCCTAAAAAATTAAAGAAAAAAATCTATGAAAATATATCTTGAAGTTATTTTTATATTATAAAAATTGAAAATAAAGAGTGTCCCATAAAGAATGGTATATGAGTCACATGGAATATTGTTGAGCCATAAGAACTGATAAAAATGGACAGTTTCAGAGGAAACTGAGAACTATTACATAATGATGAACAAATAAGTAGAAACAGAATGACTATGTATAATAATACTTTACTACCATCACCACCACACACCCTCTCCCCAAAATGTGGGAAAACTTTAGAACATTGATCAGTGCACTGATAAGCCACTAGTCTAAAGAAAAGAAAGGAAGATAAAATACTCCATCCCTCTCCCAACAGAGCCAATATAAAAACTGTATTTCTAGATTATACAGCTATGAATGAGAACTTTATCTTGTGGGTTGTTGTTGTTGTTGTTTTTAATTTATTTACTCAGTAGGTCAGAGGAAAGAGGAGAAAGGCAGATAATTAGAAAAATATATAAGATTTTTAAAAAATCTAAAGTCCACTATGTGTCCACCACTGTGACATACAAAAAGGGAAGAAAGAGTCTTTACATATCATGTGCTTACAGCATATTTGTGATTAAAAAATGATCTTTATAAGTGCTATACACACACACTGCCCACTCAGCAAACATTTATTATTCTTAATCCATTACGTAACTGCAACATAAAAGACAAACTATAAGCAAGCACTGGACTGTACAGAATTATCCTAAGTTTAAAGGGACAGAAAAAACTTTAGTATTACATATTTGCTTCCATTAACAGCCTCACTAAATGTTCGTACTCTATTTTCTGATGGCCAAAAACAATATAAAATGGTCATGTGACAAATCATTGATCCATAATATTGTTAATCACAGCTGGAGAAAATGTAGGCAGCAGCATGTTATAGTAAAAAAACTCACCATAATTATAGTCAGATAACTTAGTTTAGAATTTAGACTGATAATTTCTAGTAGATTTATCTACTGTACATCACAATCCCTTTGATTCTCAGCTTCTTCAGCTATGAAAATGTGATACAAGAAACCAAGAAAATATATGACTTAATATTTCTCAAAGAACATGAGCCAAGGATACAAGCAAGTAATTCTAAAAAGAATCAAAAACTATTAATAAACAGGTGAGATATTGCTTCAAATCAGTAGCAAAAAGAAAAATGCAATTCTGAAATTTCACCCCCTCAACCAGGAAATTGACAAATCTGATAAAACGAGATTAGTCATTTTAATGTTTGTAAAGTACTTTAAATATATTATCTCATTTGATCCTTACAATAAACTTGTGCAGAAGGTCCCATTAATACTTTAAATATATTATTTCATTTGATCCTCACAACAAAACTGTGAAGTAGATCCTATTATTATTTTCCACATTTTACAGGTTAGAAAACTGAGGCTGAGAGCAATGTAGTGACTAGTATACCAGAGTCACTCAGTAAAGGTAATTCATGTGTACCTGGATCCAACTACAAAATTCTCGAGTTAAAGAACTAAAACCAAAATAAATGCCCTTAAAAGAATGACTAAACAAATTGTGTTATATAAGAAATGAGAATATAAAGAATTCAGAAAGACACAAATTAATGCAGAATCAAGGAGAACCAGAAAATATAATATACAAGATGCCTATAACAATATACATAAAAGGAAAATCAACTACAAAAAAGAAACTGAATACTGTATAATTATAATGGGCAAATTTGTCCTTGAAGAAGAAATGAGAAAATATACCCTCCTCCCAAATTTTTAGACATATTTGCAGATGGTTATGGAATATTGGATAAACTATCCAAGTCAGTATGTGTGTGTGTTAGTTTTGATGAACTGGTTTTTTCCCCTTCTCTATTAATTTACTAAGTAAATTACAAATACAGCTCAATAAAAAGGGAAGAGGAAAGGAGTATTCAAAAATCAGATGATATAAATACAAAAAGAATCCTAAAATTTTTAAACAAATATTTCACTACAACTTGATGTTACTATGTGACAGCTCTTACTAAAAAACTTCTGTAAAAATTAATATATTTATCATGAATTATAGTTTCCAATTACCACTAAACATAATTTTGGAGATGAGTTCCCACTGGAAAACTTTTACACCAAGGATATAAATTTTATTCTATTCTTTGGTTCCTGAACTATAGCATAGTAGAAAGTATTGAATTTGGTAGAAGACATGGATCCAAATTTCAGCTATTATTACACATATAATAACCAAGGGGGATCACTACCTCTCTGGGTTTTGGGTTTCTTACTGGTAAAAGATAGGGAATTAAACTATCTCTAAGGTTTCTTTCTGATTTAAATCTATGGTGATCTGTGCTATAGGGGATACAATCTAATGGAAGAAATAACTCTCTGGAAAAATTACTAACACAAAACAAAATAAAAGAAGATATGAGCAATAATATCATGTGATTTGGTAAGTCTTCATGGAGGCAGAAACCAAGAAGGACAGGAAAGATTTCTACAAGCTGAGATGAGGGAAAAAGGTAATTCAGGACTACAAAAAAGGATAAAGGAATGAATAAATGAATGAAAATCAATAAGCAATAAGACTATAGATACAAAAAATGTTTAAGACAATCAATGACCTCAAAGAGCTTATATGCTTTTTTCTTTCTTTTTTTTTTTTTTAAAGTTTACATATTAACAGAGGAGTCAGAACATAAAAGGGAGTGGTAGCAACAAAAACAATTATCTTCTAGGAATTATCAGTCAACTGATATGGCCTTTCCAGAAACAAGTTAATTTAATTTAGGTGAGTAATACATGTGCAACTATGGGCAGGAATATCTTAGAAGAAATAGAGTAGCCCTCACAGCCAATAAATGGGTGAGAAAAGCAATATTGTGGTGTAATATAAAAAATGACAGAACAAAATCTGTTCAAATCCAAGACAAACCACTCAACATCATAGTAATCCAAGTCTATGCTTCAAACACTGGTGAAGAGGCCAAAGTTGTTAAGTTTTATGAAAACCTATAACATCTTCTAGAAATAAGACCCCCCAAAAGGCCATATTCATTCCAGAGAAATGGAATGCTAAAGGAGGAAACCAAAAGGCAATTATTATAACAAGCTTCATCTTGGAGTAAAAAAATGAGGTAAGGCAAAAATTAAAAGAGGTTTGTCAAGATAACACACTGATCAAAGCAAGCAATCCTTTGCAGCAATCAAAACCATCACCAGATAGTCAATAAAGAAATTGCAACCAAAGGGGAAGAAAGGCTATTCACTCAGTTAAAACAAGACCTGGAGCTGATTGTGGCTCTGATCATGAGCTTCTTATTGCAAAACTTAGCCTTAAATTGAACCAAGTAGGAAAAACTATCAGACCATATAAATATTACCTAAATAATATTCCTTGGGAATATTAAGTGGAAATGATAACTAAATTTAAGAGAATAAATATGATAGAATGCCTGAAGAACTATACCGTATAGGAGATAGTAGCAAGAAATATTCCAAAGAAAAAAAAGAGCAAGTTAGCAAAATGTCTGTGTAATAAGACTTTGCAAACAGCTGGGGAAAGAAAGAAGTTATAACCAACTCAATGCAGAATACTGGAGAAAAACAAGAAGAGAGTATGTTTTCTTAAATGAGCAATGCAAAGAATAAAAAAAAACAGAATGAAAAAGATGAGATTTCTTTAAGAAAATTAGAACTATTAAGGGAACATTTCATGTAAAAATAGGCATGATTTTAAAAAAGTGATAGGAACTTAACAAGAGCAGAAGTTAAGGAGAGGTTGCAAGAATATATGAAAGAACGGTACAAGGAAGATGTTAACCTAGAGCTAGCCATCCTGGAAAAAGAAGTCAAAAGGGGCTTAGGAAACATTGCTAACAATAAAGCTAGTAAGGTGATGGAATTCCAATTTAAACTATTTAAAATCCTAAAAGATGCTATTAAAGTGCTGCATTCAGTATGCCAGGAAATTTGAAAAACTCAACAGTAATCACTAGATTGGAAAAGATCAGTTTACTCCCAATTCTTAGGCAATGCTAAGGAATGTTCAAATTATCAAATGGCTGCACTCACTTCATTTGCTAGCAAGGTTATGTTTAAGATTCTACAAGCTAGGCTTTAGCAATATGTGAACTGAGAATTACCAGAAGAACAGACTGGTTTTTAAAGAGGCAGAGGAACTAGAGACCAAATTGTCAAAATTCAATAGATCATGAAGAAAAGCAAAGGATTTCTAAAAAACCATCTACTTCTGTGCTTCACAACCACACTAAAAAATGTGTGACAGTGTGTATCACAACCAAATATGGCAAGTCCCCCAAGAATTAAGCATACCAGGTCTCCAGAGAAATCTTTAAAACCAAGAAGCAAAAGACCCCAAAATGGAACAAATGATTGGATAAGATTGAAAAAGGAATACAAGAAGGCTGTATATTGTCACCTAATTTATTTGCTTATATGCAGAATACATCACACAAAATGCCATGCTTGAAATCAAAAGTCAGAATGAAAGTTGCAGAGAGAAATATCTACAATCTCAGATATGCACATGATGCCACTCTGATGGCATAAAAGTGAAGAGGAAGAGAAAAGTAGAAAAGCTGGCTTGAAACCTAACATTTTAAAACAATAACAACAACACTAAAATCTTGGCAACTAGTCACATCATTTCCTAGCAAATAAAGGGAAAATAAATGGAAACAGAATCAAAATTTATGGGCTCAAAGATCACTGCAGTCAGACTACAGCCGTGAAATTAAAAGATGCTTGATTCTTAAAGGAAAACTATGGCAACTCTGAACCACATACTAAAATGCAGATATATCACCTTGCTGAAAAAGGTCCATATAATCAAAGCTATTGTTTTTTTAGTAGCAACAAATAGTTGTGAAAGTTGGACTATATAAGTAAAACTAACTGCCACAGAATCAGTGCCTTTGAACTGTGATGCTGAAGAGTTTTGAGAGTCCCTTGGACAACAAGGAGCTCAAATCAGTCAATACTTAAAGAAATTAATTCAGGACATCCACAAATATCTAAGCTGAAGCTTAAATAATTTGGCCATTTAAAATGAGGAAATAGAAGTCACTGGAAAAAGACTGATGTTGGGAAAAATTGAAGGCAAAAGGAAAAGGGGATGGTAGAGGATGAGATGGATAGATAATGTCATGGAAACAATGAACTTAGACTTTAAGAGATGGTAGAGGATAGAAAGACATGCATTTGCTACTGTCCATGAATTCAGGGATTGGGGAAGCACATCAGAACAAATGAACAGCAACAATTCCTGAAAAAAAGGTGGTGTTGATTTGATTAGTGCTTTTAGAGCAAGGGATGGGAAAGAAGTATGAAAGCAGAAAACTTTTAAGTTCTTTTAGGGGAACAAATGAACAGTTCAATTATTCAAAGTATAAAGTTAATATAATAATAGTAACTTATTAATAATAGGCAGCATTTATATATGATAATATGTTATTATAATTATTATAAATTAAGGTTTCCAGGGTACTTTACAAATACTCTTATTTTATCTTTGTGTACTATCATCATTTGGTAGGTGCCATTATTATCCCCATTTTATAGATGAGAGAACTAAGAAAAAGGTTAAACTTATTTTGTTTTGTTTTGTTTTAGGAACATTCAACGTTTATTAGGCATCTTAGAAGCTGTGCCAAAATATATAGATCAACACAGACAACATTCTGTCCTGGAGAGAAGGTTAAGTAATACCAAAAAAAGGTAAAATAAAGGAATAATGACCTCTATTCTTTACTATTCCCAAGTCATTCCCATCTACTAATAAGTGTCTGAGTTCATATTTTAACTCAGATCTTCCTAACGAATACTTTAACCACTCTACTACTTATCTAAATACTTGAGTGGCCTGAGAAATAGATAAAATCCTGAAAAAAATAATAACAATATAAATAATTACACCTACATAACATATTACAGCTTCCACTTTACCATACATTATTTTAAGAGTCACACTAACCTTATCAGATATGGAAGGAATTTGCTTATAGAAAATTTTAAATTCTAACCATCTCAAAGGACATCCTGACTCTAAGTGCATTTAATTTTCTCTTATCATTTTTGTAAGAAAAAAATAGTAAAAATTACTCAAGTTTTATCACCTTTTGCTTTTTCAAATATTAAAAACACAGCAGCTTAATGAACACATGGAAATATGCTCCTAATAGCCAACTGATTTATGAATATTTAGTAGATACTTGGTATAACTGCTTTTTTTAAATCTTATGTTAATTAAGTCCTTAATAGGGAGCTTAACAATTTAAACTTATTAAGTATTCAGTATCACCTATTAGAGATTGGCTGCAAGATGATGAATTATTTTGACTACAGCTAATTTTTAAGCTATTAGAGCACAGAGAGTTTGTGCTCTGTACATGAAGAGTTGAATGTATACTAATAAAATCAAGGATCCTTGAAAGTACCCTACCTCTAGGTTTGTTTTGGAGAGAAAAACAACATAGACACAGAAATTCTCCTGAGATGTTTTTTTCTGTCATTAGGTGGAAAAACAGAGAATATATGAGAAACTGCTAGGGATGACTGTAGGAGTATTTAATGCAATGGGGAGGAAGGTGACTTATATGATCTCTGACGTCTCTTCCAGTTATAAGACTAGATAGATTAAACCCACCAATTATTTAATTTCCATAATTTTAAAATTATTTCTACCTTATGTATTTAATAAGACGTCTAAAATTGTTTTTACTAACTACTTTTTTCCTACCATATTCCTCTCTTCCACTCACTCTCCCAAGGAAGTCTCTTACTCTAGGTCCAATAGTTACCTAAATAGATAATAAAAATTATAAGGAAATACAAACTGGGGAGAAGACACAGAAAAAGCTAAAATTTAATCAGTATGCAGCAAATTGGAAAACTTTATGTAAGGCCACTCCTATAAAAAAAAAAATCTACAAGAAGATCTATCAAAATACAGAAAAGTCCTTAGAAATAGGGAAAAAGGCCACAGAAATTACTCTTGCCCCAACTATCTGGAACTCGCTAAGTAAGTTTTCATAGACAAAAAGTATGGCAGAGTAAACTCTGCTAGGCCTGTTTTACCTAACTCTGGAATCTCTGGGAGAGTGGTCAATACAAAACTTCCTGCCAGTGTAAAAATGATTGAGCTAGAGAACATAGTAGGATACCCAACTGTACTATGACAGAATCTCTCACATCATAGTTCCACACTCTCTTCAGCAAGAAGAGAGTGCTTTAGCACTTATGTATTGTAAGACAGAAAGAGTAATAAGAAACAAATACACAAAGTACAAAATGATTTTGCTCTATAGGGGCACATTAACACTGAAAAAGAACCAAACTTATATAATACATAAAAAATCAGAATACAGACAATTGAACAGAATAAAGTTCAAAGCAATTAAACTTAACATCTGTCAAGAAGAAAAATTAAGGGGAAGACATGAGAAATGAGGGCAGGGAGAGAAAAAGAAAGAAAGAAAAGAGAAATGGAAGGGAAGAAAGAAATGTTTGCTTTTATACTTGTCATTAATTATATTTTTAAGTTGATACATGGAAGGCTACATTCTAGTGATTATTATTAGTCTTTACCTTGTACCTTGCCTTTTGGAAAACTTGCCCTGTAGCAAAAGGCTGTTTTGGGGATTCAAAGGATATATGATTAACCATGTTCACAGCTCTAGTTCTTTTAAATATGTAGCATGGCCCAATTCTGCTGCACATGGCTGGGTGGACAAGCACATCCTGTTTTTCTGTTCCTTGCAGTTAACTAAAAATTAACTCAACCTGTAACAGCTGGCCCAGGAACCAGTATAAATATGGGACCCTTTGTCTAGGTTGCTGCTGGTCCCTTAAGGACTAAGTCTGTCTTTCTGTTCACATTAAAATGTACTTTGACTAAGAACTGACTTGCTCCCTAAAATTCTTTTCATAAGTGAAACCAACTGATGCGACTTCAACTGATCCTGATAGATACTTATCAAGATGGCATCTAGTCTAGATAAGTGTATTTAGACAGAAATCCCCTTTGTGATTTCCTTGATCAATGGTCATCCAAATTTCCCTAAACAATCTTTAATGAGGAAAAAACCTCTACCTCCCAAGAGGGTCATTTCACTTTTGGACTATTCTAAATGTTAAGAATTTTTTTTCTGAGGTAGAAACTAATCTGCTTCTCTTGACATTTCCCCTCACTGCTCCTAGTTAAAGCCTATCAAATTTAATCTCTTCCCTTCTCTCCATGAAAACCCTTCAGCTAATCTGAAGAGAGAGATTGGTATGTTCTAACCCAACATGCATATATTTTGAAAAATAAATATCTTTAATAAAAAAAAAGATCATCTATTGTCAGGACAAGCAACTCAATTCTTGGTTTGGGACATTATTGTTAGAAGGGAATTCCCAAAAGAGAGCAATTATAGAGTTTTTCTCTGGACAAGTTTAAATGCTCTCATTCCATTTATAGTTCAAATAGCATTTACCAGGTGAAAGGCACTGTAATTAGAGACCTAAATAAACTGGAAAAAAAATCTAAGAATTTTGAAGTCTAATCATTTCATACCATTAGAAAATGAACCCAGTCTGGAGACTAAGATTGTACACTTTTTTGGAGAGTGGGAAACCACAACGACAGAGAACTTCCCAGTAAGTTAAATAGGTCTCCAAGACAGGAATGTGGAGAAAATGTAAACTGATATCTCTAAGAAAAAAAGGAGAATAAGGGATGGGTATGGGAAATTAGGGTTAAAGGAGAAAATTTATAATTAATTTTGCAATAGTACCTCAAGAAAGACTGATAAGGTTTAGTTTTGGGGGTTCCCTTTAGTAGGGAATCAAATGATAAGGTCCAGATTTAGGGAACCAAAATGAGATTAGGGTTCTGGTGGTGAGGGAGTTAAATGATAAAGTCTAGTGGCAGGTGCGGGGTTCAGGTGACCAAATAAAGAGATCTGGCTTCCCTGTATCCCTTGGGATTTGGCGAAGGCAGTTTTGGGGAAGCCCCTTTTGGAGGTGCAGAGATTCTCTGTAAAGGATTTTACAGATCCAAAAACCTAGATTGTAAAAGAGGTTTATTATAGGAACTGGGAATTAAGGTTAGAAATCCTGACAGAGGCATAAAGGAAAATTCATTAGGGAAATAGGTGAGGGCAAAGAGAGGGTAGCACTGGAAAAGAATATTCCAGTGGTTAGAGGCCTCCTTGGCATGGCATAGCCTAGCATGGCATGTTTGGAATCTCTGCAAAGAGAGGATTTTAGTTTGGCTCTTTGATGGAGCTTTGGCTACAAGCTGAAGAAGGGGCTAGTGGATGGAGTCCCAAGTTGGCTCATCTCCTAGCTAGATTTCAGCTTAAGCTGAAATTTCAATGGAATGAGTTTCTTGAATAGAGTTGGAATTCTTTTCCCAAGAACTAGAATCAGCCCCGCCTAGATAACAGAATGAAACTGTCTTGTTTCCCTTGGATGGGGTCCCTCACTGAGGCAGAGTTGAAGGAGATTTTCTCCTTCAAGGATTTTTAGAGTTTCAAGATCCCTTCTTCAAGACCACTGAAAATATCTATAGACCTAATGTAAATATTTTACCTTTTAAGCATTTAATTTGTATTTCAAGCTGAAAATATTTTTTATTTTGTATAATAACTGGTTCAATTCAATTGGAAAGTATTTTTAAGGTGCTCTAAACCAGACTTTGTGTCTGGAATTAGGGATACAAAGGCAAACACAAAATAATCCCTACCCACAAGAACTTATATTCCTCTGGAAATAAAGAACAAAATATAGAGAGTAGAGACTTCGAGTTTCTTAAGAGCACTGACAATCTTTTGCCTTTCATTGTATTCCCAGTTCTTAACAATGCACTGCACATATGAGCATTTAATAAAACCTTGCTAACTTGACTAATTACAAAACATAAACAAAACAAATACAGCTAATTCAGGGCTAGGTATCACCAACAACTGAGGGAATCAGAAAAGGCCTGTTGCAGAACACAGCACTTGTGCTGAACCTTGAAATTAGTTCCAGATAAAGAGGGAGAAAGGATTGGAAGAAGCAACTCTAAAACAAGCGATGAAAAGTCTCACTGAGACAAATGAGTAATACAATTCAGAAACTAGAGGTCCCAAGTGAATAGTATATAGTTAGTCATATTGTGAGAAGCATTGTAAAGAAGTTAAGAATTGTCATTATTCTAAGAACTACCCTACAAATACATGTATTTAAACACGTACATCTAAATTGTTAAATTAGGTTGCTAAAATGTTTAAAACAGATAATTAACTGGTGATATTTACCTTAGTTTCAAAACCAGTGGATACTCATTTCAATTATCCATCAAGTGGAAATAATGCTTAGATATTTGGGATCTACCAATTTAAAATAAAAATTCAATAAGAACTTCAGCTATTGGCCAATATCAAAATCTGTAAAACCTCTAATTTTTACTGGCTCATATAGTGCTCAAACTAATATAGCACAGTGAAGAAGAAAAGAGTTTCAACATAATGACATATAAAGTCCAAGAAAATAAGAACAAAAAACAAAATACATTCAACAACTGCAACTAGACAGAACCATTGTTATCTGCTGCTGCCAATCAGTATTGTTATGGCTGTACAAAGAATCCAGTGCACCAGACTGTCGCTAATTATGTATATTCAAGTGATTAGCAAGCACTTGTTGCCTCTTTCACACCACCCTCTCAACAGCAGCCAGGGAGAGGAGAATAGACTGCAAATTTATTGAGAGAACACTGTTAATCCTTCAGGGAGAATGTAAATGTAAACAGGACTAGTCTGCATCAAGGTGCTTTGACAACAACAATCATCTGCATAAACACATGCTCAACAACAAACAGGTGTTCTATTTCACAACTAGCACCCATTTGAGGCTTTCAAGTAAGCATTATGCGCAAACTGTTAGAAGTACTTTGAAACCAGCTGCAATTACTATAATTAGCAGCTTTCCTACACTTTTGCTTTATTCTACCTGTACAGATAGCAATGGATGCCAATTCATAAGTTTCAAGTAAAATGAATCATTTTAAGACTTTACTAAGATCATAAATTTACTTAAGAGAAAGAAAAAAAAAAGAGGTCTTCAGAGGTCATCTAGCCCAACTTCCTTATTTTATAGACGACATGCTGATCAGAGAAACTTAAATATTTTTACATACTCTAATGTTCATAGCAAAGGATTTTCCTCCCTAAAGTGTAGACCATACCAGAAGATGTTTTTCATAGGGATAGTCTTTAAAAAAAACTGTGGGTTATACCCACACCAGAATGAGGCACCAGAAAAGGACTATCTGAATAGCCACCTAATGATTTAGTCTTTTCCAAGTGCAAGACTAAGTTACAAGACTCACTACAAGTAGGATTCAAAATGATACTTTTTAAAATCAAATTAAACTTTGAAAAACAATTTAATAAAATGTAGAAAGCTGCAGTTTGTTTTGGTGGAAGAAGTACATAAAATAACTATACATTAAAGGAGAAGAAATATAGAGATGTTGATAACCATTCAGTTGATAAAAAAAATAAAAAGATAAGAAGATAAGTATCTGGGAGGAGTAATTCAGAAGTCTAGAATGGACAATTTGCATATTGACATAAATTTATGGAAAAACTATGATGGCTTTGAAAAGAAACCCTGAGATATAATAAGTTTATCAGAAATCATTAAATTCTGGGAATTGCCCCTGGAGTTATGTGCCCACAAAAAGGAAAGTTTAATTCAAAAGATTTCATGTTAGAAACCCAGAGAAATAATTTATTACAGAAATTTCAATGGGAATGGGAAACTGAAGGATGGTCAGTGGATTAAGATCAAAAGGAACTTGTTTCCTGAGTGGTCAATGCTGTGCCACAGTTCCCTTTATTGTCTTGTATCGGTTTCCCTAAATTGTCCTGCCTCAGTTTCGCTGAATTGTTCAGCCTCAGTTCCTAATTGTTGCTGGATGCTTTGGATACCAGTCCTGGGGGCATCATGCCCTCAGCACAATCTCTCCCTTTCAAATAAAATATTAAAAACTCTCTAATCTCTACCTTGCCTCAGTTTCTCTGGCATTACAGCCAATAAAATTAAAACAAGAGATTCACTGGTTTGAACTGAAAAATTAAAACTATAAAATCTTGAGGGATAAATGAAAAAATAGCAAGATGAAATGATCATCCTTTAAACTGTATGTGACTCAGCTACTCTGGCCTCCTCAGAATTCCTTGAATAGGAACTTCTGTTTCCTAATTTCATACATAGCCACTGATTGTCTCTCATGCCTGGAATTGTTTTCCTCTTCTCTTCCACCTCTAGATTTCCTTCAAGTATCAGCCAAAAAAAAGTATGTTCTAAAAGAAGCCTTTCCCAGTATTCCTTAATGTTAGTGCCTTCCTTCCAAAGGAATATAAATGAATCATCTCCAATTTACCTGGTACATGTATTGCTTGCACTGGGCTATCCATCATTCATTACAACTGTGAGTTGCTTGAAAACAGGGACTTTTTGCTTTTGGGGGGAGTATTTCCCATTGCAAATTAGAGCACTTGGCATGGAGTAGGTGATTAATCAATGCCAATCTGAGTGGAATCAACCTAACAGTGAATGGCACAAACAATATCTATACCTTAAAATAATATCAAGGGAGGCAAAATACGGAAATTCTGAGAGATGTCCTTTTTAAAAAATTGTTGAAATTAAATTCAGAACTACCCCTAAAGGCTGACCTCCAGTGGTCACTTAAAAGATAATCAAGAAAAAATATTAAGAGTTAAAATTCTACTCATTATAAAACATTAATATCAAAATCCAAAGATCAGGTTTTTAAAAGCATTAATATGAAAACAATAAAGTACAGATTTTAAATATGAACTATATCAAAATGAGACAAAACTAAGTCTTAAGTTTAGATCAAATTCAAGAAATAATGTCATGAGTATTTCCTTTCTCCTGGCTAATTGTTGAGTTCCACTAAGAAACTTGTATCTCTTCCATCAATAGTTATTAATTCCTCTTTTTCCTTCTTATCTGTTCTCCCACCTCTATTTCATATTTACCACTCCTCTTTTTATCTATTTTGTCTGTAACCTCTTCTCCTAAACAAACTTATACTTTTGCCAAAGAGAATGGTCATTGTGAATTCGTCATGTGACCAAACTCCCAATATTTGGTGCTTTCCTAAATCATATCTGGTGCCTACAAACCACATCATTTGTAACTACAACTACATCATTATTACCCCTTTTTATTTCAGATAATAACTTGCATTTATATAGATTAGCAAATTCCTCTACAAATAATATTTCATTTTAATGAGTCAACATTTATATAGGAACTATCATGTGCCATGCACTGTGCTAAGTATTTTACAATTATCTCATTTGATCCTCAGAAGATGGCAGAGCAAAGCCAAAAAGCTGCTCTACCTTTCCAAGTTTCTCTTGAAAAGAACATGAAAAAGCCTCTGAACAGGCTGATGGAATGAAACCACTCTCCAGCTCAAGACTGATTGGAAGGACTTCAAAAAAGGTCAGTCTCACTGGGATCAAGGAGTACTCAGTCCAGCTCAGATGGTGTCTGGGAAAGCCAGTGAGAGGATCTTAATCACAACAGATCAACAACTGAGACCCACAGTCCTGGCTCAACAGCATAGCAGAGCAGTGTAGTGGGGAAGCCCCCAGTTATAGCACAGAAAGCAAACTGCCAACCTGGGGAACCAGGCTATTGCCTGGAGAGAGCAGGTAGGGCTACCTCCTGCTATGAGCAAGACATCAAACCCAAGGGGCTCCTGTGTTCAAAGCTACGGCTCAGAGCTGCACAAAAAGCTTGAAACAAGGCCCCCTTTGCTACAGGAGTAAAGCTTGACCCAAAAGTCACAAAATGTGGCAAAGGGGAGAGAAAGGAAGAAAATGAGCAAGAAACAGAAAAGGACTTAAACCACAGAAAGCTACCATGGTGACAGGGAAGACCAAAACACCAACTCAGAAAAGGACAAAATGCCCACATGGGAAATCTCAAAGGATGATATGAATTGGTCTCAAGTTCATAGAGGCTTCTTGGAAGTACTCATAAAAGATTTTAAAAGGCAAATAAGAGAGGCAGAAGAAAAATTGGTAAAAGAAATGAGAGATATGCAAGAGAGAGTCAACAGCCTGGAAAAGGAAGGACAATAATTCACTGAAGAAAACAATTCCTTAAAAAAACAATTGGCCAAATTTAAAAAAAACTCACTGAAGAAAACAACACCTTCAAAAGTAGAATTAATCAAATGAAAAAATATATACAAAAGCTAACTGAAGAAAATCATGTTAGAAACTAGGATTGGACAAATGGGACTTTATGAGACATCAAAATTAACTCAAACTAAAAAGAATGAAAAAAAAAAAGGAAGAAAATATAAAATACCTCATTGGAAAAATAGCTGACTTGGAAAATAGATCCAGGAGAGACAATTTAAAAATGACTGGTATACTATTGGAAGCCACAATCTCTAAGCTGATTGGCAAAGCCCAGCACTGAGATCAGATGTGCACAGCACTCATGCAGGAACAACATTTCCTTCTATGATTCTCAATAGTAGAGTACTATTTCCTATAATTGGCTTGATTGGTACTAAAACATTATCTAAAAAATCTGGTGACAAGGGAAATTTGGGCAAGTTAACTAGAAACGATTCCACATGCATATTTCTGTCCTAATAAAACTAATCTCTCATTGAGACAAATGATAAAGGAGAGAACACTATGGAAAGCATTGTCACTATGGGAGAGAATCCAAAGATCCAAGAAATAATGGTGTTTTCCAACTTGGACTCAGAAAAGATCAGTATATCTAGGAACCAAAAGATGATTAAAGTAGGAATTACCCTAAATGCCTAGTTATACTTCAGTAGTAACATATAAAAGTCAGTAAGTCAGACACATGTTTGAAGACTATGTTGACCTAAAGAAAAGTACATGATCATGATATAGTATAAAAATAAAGCCTGTAAGTGAAATGAGCAGAACCAGAAGATCATTATATACCTCAACAACAACACCGTATGAGGATGTATTCTGATCTAACTCAGTTTCAATTGATCAAGGATGGACAGAAGCAGCTACACCCAAAAAAAGGACACTGGGAAATGAATATAAACTGCTTGCATTTTTGTTTTTCTTCCTGGGTTATTTATACCTTCTGAATCCAATTCTCCCTGTGCAACAAGAGAACTGTTTGGTATCCACTCTACCAAGATAACTCCCAAAGCGGAATATGTCATGGGTCAGATTAATTCATTTAAATGCATTATCATTACCTAATGAATAAATGAATGAATAATTCAACACACACACACACACACACACACACACACACACACACACACACACACACACACACAAAATAAAGCCTGAAGGAGCCTGAGAGAAGTGGGAGCATCATTTCCATTAGTTCCTCAAACTACCCCACGACTCCTGTCTTCCTTTGATACTGACCCTATTTCTCCTGCTCAACCCCTGAATCCTCAGCAGAGGCTGGACCCCTGCAGTACACCTAAAGGCAATGACAGGAAAAAAAAAAAAAGAGACTAGATCGCATTCTTCAAGAGATCATCAAGAAAACTACTCTAATATTCTAGAACCAGAGGGCAAAACAGTCACTGAAAGAATCTATAGATCACCTTCAGAGATTCCACAAGAAAAATCACAAGAAACATTGTTGCAAAACTCTAGAACTATAATTTTAAGGAAAAAATATCATAAGCTGCCAGAAAAAAAACCAATTCAAGTATCTAGGAGCAACAGTCTGGATTATCCAGGATCTGGTAGCTTCTAAAATAAAGAATCAGAGGGCATGGAATATCATATTCTGGAAGGCAAAGAATCAACTACATCACAAGACTGAGCATCATCTTTCAGAAGAAGAGATGGATCTCAAATGAAGAGACTCTCAATCATTTGTATGGAAAAGAGCAAAGCTGCATGGAAAATTTGATCTTTAAACATAGGACTCAAGAGAAGCATAGAAAGGTAAACAGGAAAAAAAAAAAAAAAAAAAAAACACCACCACCACTACCACCACCATATTATTTAAAGTTTGAACTGTTGAACTGTTTACATCCCTAGATGGGAATATAATACATGTAAGTCTTGAGAAGTGTATCTGTTCTCCCCGTTTCCAAGCCTTTTTTTCTTTAACTTTTTAAATTTTTCTATAAATAACTATACCGGGGCTGCCGGGGTAGGGAGGAGAATGGGGAAAGAAGGGAAAAAAGAAGGGATAGAAAGAGGAAGAAAGGGAAGCAGGAAAAGAGAAGCAGGGAGTATTAAAACACTATGTCAGACACTGTACTAAGCATTAGGAATACAAATACAATCGAAAAAGAAAAACAATTCCTTACTAAAAAGCTTACATTCTAATGGGAGAAGACAGAGAACTCACATAAAGGAGCTCATAAATATTAGAGTAGAAAAGGGAAAGACGAAGAAGGGAAGTTTATAGAAAAGGAAGAAGATGAAGGCAGGCCAGACAGTATTTGGACAAAATGGAAAGGTCCAAGACTAAGCAATCAATGGGCAGAGAAGGGCAAACCCTGATATACCAAGATATACCAGTGTGAGCAGGCTACTGGTTGGTTATTCCAAGGCAAGAAAATCTCAGGAATTAAGAAAAGTTTTGTGGTGATCAGCAAGAGGAAAGACATGATTCTGAAATGCAGAAAGTGAGAGACAGGACCAAGAGGAAAATGGAAGAACACTTAATAGTTATTTCTATAGTCATCTTTAATTTCTGTTCTTTATCAAAAAATTAAAATACAGAAATGCTGCTGTTCAGAAAACTTAAACCTAATGTAAGAATACATACTTCTTCATACTGTAATTAATGCCAAAGAGAAGGGGAAAGTCTTAAAAATATTATAGAAAAAAAAGTAACGGAAGATTAAATGTGAAGATAAAAAGTTTGAAAGCACATGATGTGAAGAACAATGAAATCTGCATTTTTAATTGTTTTATAGATAAAAGTATTTGACTAAAGTTCTAGCTTGACCACTAGTCCTGTTACTGTAAATCAATTAATGGCTTGAGATTTCAGTTTCCTCCACTATAAAAATAAAAATAATGCTTGCTCTGGAGTCCCTACTTTATTATAAACTGTATATCCAATAACATTAAAGGTTTTTACTTATTCCTGTGTAATACAGAGATGATGTTTTAATAGTTTAAATTAAGGTAGACTGAGGCACAAAGTTTCAAGCATGATTAGTTTATTAGTAAAGCATGAATTTAACAATAAATAGCATCTCAGCTTCCTAAACTAAGATCAGATCCTAAATGAGGGGAAAAGGTCTTTACTGGTTTGGGGGGTATGGAACAAAGAACAGGATTTCTGAAGATTATGATTGGTTAAAAGCAGTTACAGCACTAAGCATGAGTCCAATATGAATGGTTAGATATTAGGAATGTAGAGCTAGCAACAATCTGCTCTTTGATTCCTGAGGGTAAGAAATGTTCATGGTTTGAATCCACTTATGTGTTTAGAAATAGTAGACCAACTTCTTTGGATAACAAACTAGGCATCCTTCAAGGGTAATAGATTTTCTTAAAATAAGAACAGAATAATGATTAACAAGAGATAGGATTAATTTAATTCAGAATATCTGAATTTCTGAATGAAGTTCAGAGGCAAAGAATCGTGACAGGCAGTTAAAGGACAAAAATTAATTTAAAATAGGATCAATTAAAAGGACAGAATCAATCATATTTCAGTACAGCAGAAACTTAATAGTTATGTACTGTGTAAATCAGTAATGAACTTTGGAGGAAAAGATTAGTTTAGTCTTGGTTATATTTAGTTTGAAACATTTATCAGACATATAAGAGGCGATATATACAAAGCAATTTATAAAATTGGAAAAATGCTATATAAAATTAGCACTTGTTATCATATAGGACAAGAAAAATAAGACAATGTAAGCAATTAGACCAAAGAACAGAATTGGAGAATATAGGTAGTCAGGAGCAATAATCAAGATTTTTGGATAAAAAAGTTTAGTCATCTCAACCTTTTTAAAAAATGAGCAAAAAAGCAAAAAGAACTCTGACCATAGATAGCTTCTATGGAGAAAAAGAAGAACAGACCTCAAATACTGAGGATCCTAAAGGCAAATAATCTCCAGATAAAGCCCCAAAGGTTGATATGAGTTACTCCCCATCTCACAAGGGTCTCTTGGAAGAATTCAAAACGGATTTTAAAAGAGAGTTAGATGAAAAATGAGAAAAGGAAATGAGAACTTCGAAAGAGAGTTTGGAAAAGGAAAAACAGAAAACTGAAGAAAACTTAAAAAATAGATTAGATGAAATGAAAAAGTTTGGTCATTACAAATTGAATGGGGTTTGGAGAGATAGCTGGTGTAAAGGATACATACAATTCATAAAAAGCAGGTATTAGGAAGCAACACTACAGGCATTATTTAGGGCAAAAGAAATAGAAAAAGCAGAGGAAAGTATTTTAAGAGATAACCAGTTAAAAATAATACAGAGCAGGCAAATTTAAGGACTTAAGTATAGTTATATTCTCACAAGGAATCAGAATGAAACAGAATTTCAGAAAATCAGGGACCATGGTGATTTAAAATGAAACAGCTTGTGTACTTACAAGCTCTCCTTTTAAAAAAGACACCTTATTAAATCAACTAATCTTCTTCAAAATTCAATACAACAAATATTCCCATTAGTAACAGGACACCATTATCTATAAACTACTGGATTCATTCCAGTTTATTTTGTTTTGTTTCTTCTATTCATGTATTTATTTGCATCTCCTCACATAGTTACGTGGCATAAGTATATAGAGCTATGGTGTTACAATCAGGCTAGAAAAACTCTATCCAGCTGCCCCAGGAGACTTAAATTTAAATGTTGCTTTCAGGCCAGGACAAACAAAGTGATAAACAAAAGGGAAAATTTGGAAGTGAACAAATTTCTGGAAAAAGCAAAACTAAAAAAACTTGAAATGCCTTTGGGAATGAAATATAAATAAATATTTCTCAACATCATTTTGAATTTTTTTTAAATTTTTTTAATTCAACCTGTATTAGGAAACCTAGAAATTACAAATAAATATAAAAATATAGAACATAATTGCTTGCATTTTGTTTTCTCAGTTTTTTCCTTCTTGATCCAATTTTTTTTGTGTGCAGCAAGATAACTGTATAAATATGTACATATACATTGGATTTAACATATTTTAACATATTTAACATGTATTAGACTACCTGCTATTTGGGGATGGGAGTGGGGGGAAGAAGGGGAAAATTTGAAACAGAAGGTTTTGCAAGGTGAATGTTGAAAAATTATACATGCATATGGCATATGTTTTGTAAATAAAAAGCTTTAATAAAACTAAATATATATGTACACATATACGTATGTAATAAGACAATTTAAAATGGTAACATATTGCAAAAATTCAAACAAAAAGACTTAAATAGAGGTTTGATAAAATTGTAAATAATGAGTGCATCAAATAATAAAAACAAGAGTTCTCTGAAGAACTGCAAAAACGATAATATACAGAAATTTTCTGGCAAGTAACTAAAGTAGTCTTCAGAAGAAAATTTTATTGAGAGAATCATCTATTATGACTAAGAGAGATATCTTTACATGAGGAATGCAAGAATGGTTCAACAGTAACAAAAAAAAGTTACAAATCATTTTATAATATACAAAACCATAAAGATTGTCTCACTAGAAAAAGTTTTTTGAAAAAAAGTACAATACTCACTTATGGTAAAACCTTATTGAAGTATAGACATTGGATTGGGGAGACAGGGTGGAGAATCTTCTTTTTAGTATAATTAAAAAGTATCTAATACCAAAAACAAGTATCATGAAAACGAGGGATGCATTAGAAATTTTCCCAATTGACACAGAAATTTAAAAAAAAAAAAAAGTCCTCATCTCTATTATTTTATTTAGTTCTGTAAAGACTAGAAAATGTAAAAAATCAAGGGATAATTAAAGAAATACAAAAAAGAGAAAAATAAAGAAAAAAAAGTACTATCCTCTTTTGCTGGTGAACACAATATGTTTACTTAAGAAAATCCTAAGAAATCAGAAAAGAAAGTGAGACAATAGCTTAAGCAAAACTGTGGGCTACAAAATAGGGGGACAAAAATCAATAGCATCTCTATGCAATAACAACATTCAAGAGGCAGTAATAAAAAGAAATCTCATTTTGCTGGAGACAAAATACAGAACCCCAGAGGGCACAGCATATAAACAAATTCAGGATGAGTGAATCAATATAAACTTTTATTAAAATTTTACAAGAAGTGGGTGCAAAGCTTAAGAAAAGTTCACACACTTCTCAAGATCAAGATCAGGTTTTTTTTTATACTTATCCCCTATCCTGGAATCCCTCCCACATCTCCCCATTGGTTGGGGAGACGAGGTTAACATTCTTTCCTGATCTTCCTACAACATATACCCTTTGTTATGTTCCCCTTCCCCCCTCCTGTTACATACATTGCATGACCATTAAAATAAGCCTTAGTGGACTTCCAGAGGTGGAGCCAAGATGGGAGAGTAAAATCAGGAAGTTGTGCAAGCTCTCCCAATTTCCCTCAAAAACCACATGAAAGCAAGTTTCTGAACAGAGTCTGACAGCATGAAACCATTCTCCACCTCAAGATAGATTGGAAAAATGTAAATAAAAGTCAATTTCAATGGAATAAAACCGTGTTCAGCCCAACTCAAGACACTGTCCAGGAAGGCCAGTGAGAGGGTCTTAAACGGGACTGATTGGATGAAGTATTTCTCAGTATTGAGTCACATAATACCTATTCCCAGAGCTGGGACCTTGGGGAGGTCATTTGATCTCTGGAGGAATGAACTTTGAACCCTAAGTTACAGAAGTTGCAGGAAGTAATGTGACCTGTGGGAGGCAGCCAACATTGGTGACCATTGGTCAAGAATAGTTACGTCCTTTTACTCTGTCCAATGAGAAGGCTCGAGTCTTTTGCTTTTAAACCCTGGACAAGCTGGAAGTTGGCCAGGTTCCAGGAGCACATGGCGGAATTGGGCTGGCTCCCAGGTGTGCCTGGACCTCTCCCTGCAATGATTAAATAAATGCTTTCTCTTTGTACCTGGTGCTGTCTCTGATTAGTTCATTGGGAAGGGGGTCTTGCACCCAACCTGTCCCACACAGTTTATGGGGGCTTGTCCAGGATCTGCTTCCCAGAGAGATGGCTTGGGTCCCTGATTCAAGGTAGGCACCAGGTTGGGTTCTCCAACCGATCTTGAGATCAGATTCTCAGCCTCCCTCTCTGTGAAGAATGGGCCTAGGGAGACAAGACACTCAGATACAAACAGAAGGCATACAAGTCTTCGAAGACGAAAACAGGTGAGAGAGAGCCAGGTAACTTATGCATAGGTGATCTTATAGGCACTATCTGTTAATGTGCCTTGAACTATCTTTAGGGGGTCTGGGATCATCAAGCCTTGGGTGATCCAGATTAAGGAGTGAGGGCCAGATTAAGGAGTTCTATTAACGATACAGGATAGGGGCATTCTATGGTTGTCTAGGAAGGTAGGCAACTCCTTCTGACCATGGTCTGCCAAGACACCTAGGGTGGAGGGTGGAGGGGGGGAGAGATCAGCATTTGCTGAAGTCTAGGGGGTGAGATTGAATGCTCTAGAGGGGGCAGTCCAACTCAACTTTTCAGAGCAAAAAGAAAAAAAAGTACACTTGGGTATTTCTGTTGTATGTGGGAAAGGATAGTTTCTTTCATGTGATTTTTTTCTGTGTTTGTCTTTGTGCAGAATGTCTTTGTTATGTTTGTTCTGTGAGCTAGAATTTGTTTGGGGGTGAGGGGAGGAAGAAAGGTCTGACTTTCCTGTAGGCTCCAACTCTGGCCAAAGTTGTTTCTTTAGAAAACGTCCATTGGGAATAATGGTAGGGGAATTTGGCAATTGGTCATTTCAAAATTCCAAAGCAATTCAACTAAAATGGGGAGGATCCTGCAGAGAGAAAAAAGAGAGTGAAGATGATAGTTAGTTTCTTTTTCCTTCCTTGTTCCCTGAAAGCAACTTTGTTCATTGAGGGAAAGCAAACAATCTTATCATGCCCTGATTAGGCTAAGGTTTTTTTTAGGACCCTAAAAGTTAAACTAATCTGCCTACAGTCTTTTACACTGTATGTTGATGGACGATGGGGCTAGGTCCTTGGGGTCTCTAGAACCCCAATCCTAGATGCCTGACTTATTTATCAAAGATCTATATTGAATTCAATGCATTTTTCATGTTTTGCATGGTCTTGGATGGCTATATGGAAAGAATTTTTGATACTCAAACAATTCTCCATTAAGTATGCAGAGAAAAATGATTACTGTCAGCTATCCATGCTTTCTGTTGTTTCTTAAATGAAGGGGAAATTCATTTCAGGTGAAGGGAAGCAGGCTTACAAATCAACTGCCCATGTTGCTGATTGTTTGCCCCTGATCATGGCAACTTTAATTCCCTTGACTCCTGCATTCCCTTATACCTCCCAGGCAAATAAATTCTGAAAAGGGTCTGCCCATGTGCCCCTTGCAGGGACTTCAAACTACTTTCGGTTTTGTTAATACCTGTGCTAATTGGGTAAAAACCTTTCCTCCTAAGGCTCTAGGGTTTTTGTGGGAGAGGTTATACTCACTGAAGGGTACATGTTCTACCCACTGCACCTGCTCCTTTGAGGAAACAAAAGCAAGAATTTGAGGAAGACATTCTTTGGTATCTATCCTAGAAAAGCTGTTAGGATGAGAGGCATTTTTGAAAGCCTTATTCCCTCCCCTTCCCCAGCCTTCTGGGTGGGTTTCCTGGTTACTGTCCCTAGTAACCACCATATTAATTCTACCTTTGTTTATTCTTTGTTTTTTCCTCATATTTAGTCCTTTCATTTTAATATGCTTGTGAGAGTTGCTTTTTCCAGACTCGGAGCCATGAAATTCCAACCACTTGGTCAACCTCAAATTACCTGAGACCTGATTCTGACATTCAGCACCAGATGCTGCTGCTGCTGCTACAGCCGCCAACAATTCACATAACTCCCTTTTTCAGTCCAGATCCCACTGGGTAGGACCAGCTATATGCCCCTTGTCAATCTGAAGCAGCTCCAGAAGATGAAACCTTTGTCCCTTTGTCCCAAATGAATCTGGGTCTGGACTGCTTGAGGTGGGATGTATATTGTAGTAAAAAATCTTCAAACTGATGAAAAGAGAGGGGATTGAATGGGATTGACTGGATGAAGTATTTCTCAGTATTGAGTCACATGTGTTCCCAGAGCTGGGACCCTGGGGAGGTCATATGATCTCTGAAAGCATGAACTTTGAATCCTGAGAAGTTGCAGGAAGTGATGTGACCTGTAGGAGATAGCCATCATTAATGACCATTGGTCAAAGATGGTTATGTCCTTTTAGTCTATCCAATGAGAAGGCTAGAGTCTTTTGATTTTTAAACCCTGGACAAGCTGAAAGCTGGCCAGGTTCCAGGAACACATGGTGGAATTGGGATGCCTCCCACATGTGTCTGGGCCTTTCTCTGCAAGGATTAAATAACTGCTTTCTCTTTGTACCTGGTGATGTCTCTGATTAGTTAATTGGGAAGGGGGTCTTGCACCTGACCTATCCCACACAGTGTTAATCACAGTAGATCAACAATGAGACCCTTGGTCCTTGCTCAGTAGTTCTACCTTAAGGTAGAACCCAGTTCTAGCTCAGAAGGCAAACTCTGAGAAAGGAAAGAAAATACGCAAGAAACAGAAAAAAAAAAAAAAAACCTTAATCCAGAGTGTTATTATGGTGGCATAGAAGACAAAAAGACTAACTAAGAGGAGGACAAAATGTCCGCAGAGGAAATCTCAAAGAGTAATATGAATTAGTCTCAAGTCCAAAGAAGCTTCTCGGAAGTGCTTATAAAAGATTTTAAAAGGCAAATAAGAGAGACAGAAGAAAAATTGGGAAGAGAAATCAGAGGTATGCTGTTAAGGAACATGCCTAGGTGAAATGGCAGGTCAATTCTCCGAGAGCCTTCACAGTTGTGAATCTTAACACATGAAGGAGTTGCAAATCAGCCTTTCCTGACACTGGTGTTGTTTGTGGATTGGGAATGAAATAAATTGGAGGCAGAGGGAAGAGGAGAGAGATCAGAGAACGCAACTGCCTCTCAGTCTCTTTGTATCATCATCATCCTCTCACATGAAATATTCTTTCTACAGGTCTGAGTTAGACTTCTAGCAGCCACTGGCAGGTGACTCCTATATCACAACAGTATGCAAGAGAGAGTCAACAAGCTTGAAAAAGTAAGACAACTCCTTAAAAAATCCAACTGGCCAAATGCAAAGAAAATCCACTGAAGAAAACAATAATTTTAAAAGTCGAATTAATCAAATGGAAAAAGAAAGACAAAAGGTAACTGAAGACAATGATAAAAACTAGAAAGGGCAAATGAAAGCTAATGACTGTATTAAGACATTAACAATCAGTCAAACTAACTACAAAGAATGAAAAAAAATGAAAGAGAAGGTGAAATACATCATTGGAAAAATGGCCAACTTGGAAAATAGATACAGAAGGACAATTTAAAAATTATTGGCTTACCTCAAGACCATGACCAAAAAAGAACCTGTATAGCATTCTTTAAGAAGTCTAATTTTATGTTTGTGGCAGCCCTCTTTGTAGTGGCCAGAAACTGGAAACTGAGTAGATGCCCATCAATTGGAGAATGGCTGAATAAATTGTGGTATATGAATATTATGAAATATTATTGTTCAGTAAGAAATGACCAACAGAATGATTTCAGAAAGGCCTGGAGAGACTTACATGAACTGATGCTTAGTGAAATGAGCAGGACCAGGACA
Source organism: Antechinus flavipes (assembly GCF_016432865.1). Classification (NCBI taxonomy): domain Eukaryota; kingdom Metazoa; phylum Chordata; class Mammalia; order Dasyuromorphia; family Dasyuridae; genus Antechinus; species Antechinus flavipes. The sequence goes on along the minus strand of NC_067401.1, from coordinate 86,193,242 downwards.
TCATTATATATTTCAACAACAATATATGATGATCAATTCTGATGGACCTGGCCATCTTCAGCAATGAGATGAACCAAATCAGTTCCAATGGAGCAGTAATGAATTGAACCAACTACACAGCCAGCGAAAGAACTCTGGGAGATGACTAAGAACCATTACATAGAATTCCCAATCCCTATATTTTTGTCTGCCTGCATTTTTGATTTCCTTCACAGGCTAATTGCACACTATTTCAGAGTCCAATTCTTTTTGTACAGCAAAATAATGGTTTGGACATATATTTTGTATTTAATTTATACTTTAACATATTTAACATGCATTGGTCATCCTGCCATCTAGGGGAGGCGGTGGGAGAAAAGAGGGGAAAATTGGAACAAAAGGTTTGGCAATTGTCAATGCTTTAAAATTACTCATGCATATAAGTTGTAAATAAAAAGCTATTAATGAAAAAAATTAATTTAAAAAAATCTAAAAAATGAGTAGATCCAACAACAAATCACAAAAATGATCCATAATTTCATTCAAGAGAAGGACAACATACCAACATAACATATCAAAACCTATGTGAGATGCAGCCAACACAGTTCTTAGGGGAAATTTTCTATCTCTAAAAAGCTATATTAATAAAATCAATAAAGAAGGGATCAATTAATTGGGCATGAAACTAAAAAAGCTAGGGAGGAAAAAATTTAAAAGCCCCAATACCAAATTAAAAATTCTGAAACTCAAATGTGAGATTAATACAATTAAAACTAAGAAAATTATTGAACTTATTAATAACTGAACTCCATGAGAAAAAATCTTCTGAACTGGATGGATTTACAAGTGAATTCTACCAAACATTTAAAGAATAGTTAATTCCAATACTATGTAAACTAGTTGGAAAAATAGGCAAAAAATTCCTTCAATGACACAAATATAATTTTCATACCTAAACCACAAAGAGCCAAAATAGAGAAAATTACAGGCCAATCTCCCTAGTGAATATTGATGCAAAAATTTAAAGTAAAATATTAGCAAAGATATTGCAGCAACTTATCAGGATAACATACTACAACCAAATGGGATTTATATCATGAATGCAGGATTGATTCAATATCAGGAAAACAATAACCATAATCTACCATATCAATAACAAAACCAACAGAAATCATATGATAATCTCAATAGATGCAGAAAAAGTTTTTGACAAAATACAGCATCCATTCCTATTAAAAAAGAAACACTAGAAAGCATAGGGATGAAGGCAATTTTCCTTAAGTTAATAAGCAGCATTTATCTAAAACCAACAGCAAGCATTATTTATAATGAAGAGAGACTGTATACATTCCCAATAAAATCAGAGGTGAAACAAGGATGCCCATTATCACCACTATTATTCAACATTATACTAGAAATGTTGGCTTTAGCAATAAGAAAAGAAAAATTTTTTTAAAGAATTAGAATTGCAAATGTGGTAATAAAACTATCACTATTTGCAGATAATAAAATGATACTTAGAGAATCCTAGAGAATAATCCAAAAACCTACTAGAAACAATTCATAGCTTTAGCAAAATTGCAGGGTATAAAATAAACCCACATAAATCATCAGCATTTCTAAATATTACTGACAAAGCCCAGTAGTAAGAAATAGAGAAATTCCCATCTAAAATAACTAAAAATAAAATATTTGGATCTCTACCTGCCAAGACAAATCCAAAGGTTGTCTAACCTCTCTATTTTTTTTCTTAATGATCTTTTTCCCAATTACATATAAAGACAATCTTTTAACATCCATTTAAAAAAAATTGTCCAAATTTGCTTTCCTTTCCCCTCCCTGAGGCAGTAATCAATTTGAGAGATAAGTTTATACGATGTGCAGTCATGCAAAACATGTTTCCATATTAGTCACGTTATGAAAGAAGACACAGCCCAAAAAAACAAACAAACAAATAAATAAACAAATAAAGGGAAGTGAACCAAAAAAAGGTTTGATCTGCATTTAGACTCCTACAGTTCTTTCTCTCTGGGGATGGACAGCATTTTTTCATCATGTCTTTCTGAATTGTCTTGGATCATTGCATTGCTGGGAAGAGCTATATATATATATCATAGTTACTATTAGTGTATACAACATTCTCCCGGTTCTGCTCATTTCGCTCTCCATCAGTTTATGTAAATTATCCAGGTTTCTCTGAGACCGTCCTGCTCATCATATCTTACTACTGTTGATTCTAAAAGCCCATGACAACTGAGTATAGCTAGTCCTAACAAGCTAGAAAGGATTAATGTCTAAAAGATGGATCATGGGTACTTGAGAAAACTGTCCCCTAAAGTTGCCCTACCAAGCTATGTGCACAGCAGTGACCCCAGACTTTCCTATAGGCATGGGCTCTGCAGGCCCTGCCCCTCTGAGATAGACTAGATACCTGCTGCTCGAAGGCCAGTTAGCTTAAGAACAGCTAGGTTTTCTATCTGGTTGGCCAAGTCAGTGTTGAGAAGCATGAGGACAAGCCTTGGTGGAGTGAGACCCTCCACAGAGATGAGAAATTCTCCACATTCTGAGACAAGAGGGCTGCCTGGAGAAGTCAGACAACGCAATGGTCTCTCAGTGGGGAGGTCTGAGAACAGCAACTAACTCTGGGTCTCTTTGAATCACCATCATCCTCTCACAAGAAGAGAAGAAAAGGTCTACCAAGGGAAAGTAAAGTTACATATTGTGTTCCCAACACCTGAGGACAATAGAGGCAAATCTTTTCCAGATGAAGCCTCAAAGGGTGATATGAGTTGGACCCTTCCACTCTCTTACATAGGCTCTCTTAGAAAAATTCAAAAAGCATCTTAAAAGAGAGTTAGAAGAAAAATAGGCAAAGGAAATGAGAACTTTGCAATAGAGTTTAGAAAAAGAAAAACAAATTATCTGAAGAAAATTCCTTTAAAAACAGATTTAGAAAAATGGAAAAAGCATCTAACTCCTTAGAAAATAGATATGATTAAATGAAAAAAGCATATAACCCTTACAAAATAAATGTGGTGAAATGGAAGAAACCAACTCGCTGAAAAACAGAATTCTGTGAAATGTTAAAAAAAAAAAAAATCTCATTTAGAAGTACAATTGGCCAAATGCAAAAGGAGGTAAATGACTCAAGGAGACATAAAGAAGCAATCAAACAAAACCAAAAAAAAAGAAAAGAAAAGAAAAGAAAAAACTGAAAAAAAGGTAAAATACCATACTGGAAAAACAACTTACCTGGAAAATAGATCTAGGAGAGACAATCTAAGAATTGTTGGACTTTCTGAAAACCATGATGAAAAAAAGAGAGCTAAGATGGCTAGAACTCTGGAGAAATATACTTAGGCAAGGATTCTTACAACAAGGTATTAATTCAATGGAATTGATAAGACAATGGTTATCTAGTTTAGCATGGTGATTAATAGTTCTCTAGTTCAGTACATATACTTAGTACTTAATATAGTTCTACAAGATTGACACCTATTCTGCAAGATTCACACTTATGATGATGTAATTATAATAGAGTATATAAGCTGGGACAAACTCAGCCAGAGCAGTTATTCCATCTCTCACCTTTATGGTGGCTGGCCCATCCTCCTTCTTCCCCCACTGAAACCAAATCCCGTCTGAAGGCCTCCAGAAAGATAGACAAGTCCCAGGCAAGGAGACAATAAAAACTTTTGGATTTTATCTCTGGCTATTCTGGTGGTGATTACTCTGCTGAAATGAAGGCTGGAAAAACCAACCAGGACATTACACCAATACAACGTGTTTCAGGGACTCATCAAGGAAAACTGCCTTGATATCCTAAAACTGGAGGGTAAAAATAGCCATCGAAAGAATTCACCCATCACCTCATGACAGAGATCTCAAAATGAAAACTGCAACGAATACTGTATCTAAATTTTAGAATTATCAGATGAAGGAGAAAATATTGCAAAGTGCCAGAAAGAAACAATTCAAATACTGGATTACCCAGGACCCAGCAACTTCTATTTTAAAGGACACAAGGGCCTGGAATATGATATTCCGAAGGGCAAAACAACTTGAATTGCAACCAAGAATAAACTATCCAGCAAAATTAAGCATTATATTTCATGGAAAAGGAAGGACATTCAATGAATCGATTATTTCTGATGAAAAGATCAGAGCTGAACAGAAAATATGATTGTCATATACAGAATTCAAGAGAAGCATAAAAAAGGTAAAAAGGAAAGAAAAAATAATTTTTTTCTTTTAAAAGTTAAAGTTTATATCCCTATATGGGAAGATGATATGTTAACTCTTCAGAACTGTATCTCTGTTGTGGGCATATTTAGAGAGTGTAAGTATAATTCAATTTTATTGTGATATAAAAAAGAAACTAGAGGTAGAAAGGGGATTGTACTAGAAGAAGAGAAAAGGGGAGATAAAATGGGGTAAGTTACATCTCATGAAGAAACAAATAAGACGTATTACCATTGAGGGAAAGAATGGAGGGAAATAAGCATTGTGTGAATCTTACTGTGTCATTGGATTTGGCTCAAAGTGAGAATATCAGACATATTTAATTCACAAAGAAACTTTTTTCATGTTATAGAGAAATAGGAGAGGAAAGAGGAAAGGAAAGGGGGAGACTAATAGAAGAAAGAATAGAAGTAGAAGGGGAAAGGATAAGAAAGGGAAAGAGGCTGTAAAAGGGGAGGGGCCGCTTGAGGGAGTTGGTGTTAAAAGCAAAACAATGTGGAAGAGGGGGAAAGGGGAAAGAAAAGAGAAAACTATAACTTGGGGAAAAATTAAATGACAGGAAATAAAGAGTTAGTAATTTTAACTTTGAATGTAAGTGGGATGAATTCTCCCTCTAAACAGAAGCAGACAGCAGACTGGATTAAAAGCCAAAATCCTGGGGTAGGTTCAAAACAGAGAAAGAATATTATAGACCAATTTCCCTAATGAATACTGATATAAAAATCTTAAATAAAACATTATCAAAGAGGTTATAGCACGCTAGTCTCAGAATAATATAACATGACCAAGTAGGATTTATATCAGGAATGCAGAATTGATTCCAATATTAGGAAAACTATTAGCATAATTGACTATATAACAACGAAAACTAACAAAAATCATATGAGTATTTCAATAGATGCAGAAAAAGAATCTGACAAAACCCAACACACACATTCCTGTTAAATACACTAAAGAACAAAGGAATAAATGGAGTTTTCCTTAAAATGATCAGTAGCATCTATTTAAAACAATCAGCAAGCATCATTTTTAATGGGGTTTAAACTAGAACCATTCCCAATAAGATCAGGAGTGAAACAAGGCTGCCCACTATCATCATTACTCTTCATTATCATATTAGAAATGTTAGTTTTAGCAATAAGAGAAGAAAAAAGAAATTAAAGGAATTAAGAGTTAGTAATGAGGAAATCAAATTATCACTCTTTACAGATGATATGGTGCTATAGTTAAAGAATCCTAGCAAAACAATTAAAAAGCTACTAGAAACAAATTCACATTTTTAGCAAACTTGCAGGATACAAAATAAATCTACATAAATCATTAGTGTTTTTATATATTACCAATGAACTCCAGCAACAAGTAATACAAAGAGAAATTATATTTAAAATAACTGTATTAATATAAAATATTTGGGAGTCTACCTGCCAAGACAAAGTCAGGAATTATGTAAACAGAAATTATGTGAATTACAAAACACTGTCCACACAAATGAAGTCAGATCTAATCAACTGGAAAAATATCAAGTGCTCATGAGTGGGCCAAACTAATATAATAAAAATAACAATACTACCTAAATTAATCTAGTTACTTGATGTCATACTAATCAAACTCCCAAGAAATTATTTTACAAGACTAGAAAAAATAAAAACAAAGTACATCTGGAAGAATAAAAGGTCAAGAATTTCAAGGGAATTAATGAAAAAAAATTGCAAATGAATACATTGTTACTAGAGTTGTAAACTGATCCAACTATTCTGGAGAACAATTTGTTACTATGCCCAAAGGCAGTGTCTCTACTGGACCTGCATCCTTAAAGGAGATTAAGGATCTTAAAAGGAGAGAAAGGGACCCATATGTGCAAAAATGTTTATGGCAGCCATTTTTGTAGTGGCACAGAACTGGAAACTGAATGGATGTCCATCAATTGGGAAATGGCTAAATAAGTTATGGTATATGAATGTTATAGAATATTATTGTTCTATAAGAAATGATTAGCAGGATGATTTCAGAGAGACCTGAACAGACTTTTATGAACGGAATAGAAGTGAATAGAACCAGGAGAACATTGTATTCAGCAACAGCAAGATTATACAATGATCAATGAGATGATTCAGGCCAATTCCAATAGACTTGAGAGGAAGAGAGCCATCTGCAGCCAGAGAGAGGACTGTGGAGACTAAATGTGGATCACACCATAGTATTTTCAGTTTTTTGTTGTTGTTGTTTGCTTACATTTTGTTATCTTATTTTTTTTTTCTTTTTGATTTGATTTTTCTTATGCACCATGACAACATATATGGGGGAGTTGCACATGTTTAACATATATTGGATTGCCATCTAGGGGAAGAGCTGGGGGGAAGGGAGGGGAAAATTTTTGGAACACAAGGTTTTGCAAGGGTGAATGTTGAAAATTATCTATGCATATGTTTTGCAGGATGAATACAGAGAGGCTTGGAGAGACTTACATGAACTGATGCTAAGTGAAATGAGCAGAACCAGGAGATCATTATACACTTCGACAACGATATTGTATGAGGACATATTTTGATGGAAGTGGATTTCTTTGACAAAGAGACCTAACTGAATTTCAATTGATAAATGACGGACAAAAGCAGCTAAACCCAAAGAAAGAACACTGGGAAACAAATGTGAACTATCTGCATTTTTGTTTTTCTTCCCGGGTTATTTATACCTTCTGAATCCAATTCTCCCTATGAACAAGAGAACTGTTCGGTTCTGCAAACATATATTGTATCTAGGATATACTGCAACATATCCAACATATAAAGGATTGCTTGCCATCTAGGGGAGGGGGTGGAGGAAGGGAGGGGAAAAAAAAATTGGAACAGAAACGAGTGCAAAGGATAATGTTGTAAAAAAAAAAAAAAAAATTACCCTGGCATGGATTCTGTCAATATAAAGTAATTATTAAATAAAAATTTAAAAAAAGAAAAGAAAAGAAAAAACTAATGAAAAATAATAAGAAAAAAAAAGAAAAAAATAGTAGCAACTAAAGTATTTTTTGTCGGTGAATCACCTCACAGGTTCTCCTGACTCTAGGGCCAGTGCTCTAAATAGTACAATACCTACCTGCCCTTACAGGCTTTAGATAAAAGCTTCATGTACAAAATGGTGTTTGAACTGCACCTTGAAGGAAGAGATTTCCATGAGACAGAGGTGGAATGAATAGAAAACAGTTATTTTGGGGAAACAAGTCCTATTGGGTCAATCTGTAGAGTTCATATGAGAAAGTGATGTACAATAAAGCTAAAAAATAAGTTGGGGCAAGATTGTAAAATTTTTTTATGAAGTTAAACAAAACTTCCCTTTGTTAAGTCTTAAAGTAGAATGCTGAAATCAATCAAGAGAAGGGAAAATGATCTGAATCAAATTTGAGTAAAACTAGACGTGATCTTTTGTGGTCTAACTGACTAAAAATCTTAAATTTTTGGCACCAAATGGAATCTTCACAGAAACAGATGCTAGAAAATAAAGAGCACTAAAAATGGGGAAAGGCAAAAGCATGTAACACAATAAAAACTATTATCAATAAATAATATCCCACCAGAAAGCCCAGATTTATCAGAGACTTAGATTTTACATAGTGTAATCCCTTGATTTTATAGATAAGACTGATACCAAAGAGATTAAGTGATTTGGTTAAGATTACAAAAGTATTAAATGGCTGAATTACAATCCCAAACCATGTCCTATAACTTTTAAGTCTAAGATATTATCTAAGAAATGACTATCAATTGATATCATAATTTATAACATTTATGATTTTATTACTGTAAGACCAAACACAAAAACTTATATCGTATATCTAAGATAAGCCTTGCAAAAAAACAAATAAAGCAATTATGTTAATAAAAATATTGAAAATATCCATAAACTATTCATGACACTAAGAACAAAAACTCAACATGTCAACAAGTAATACCTAAACAAGCCCAAGGTTTCAAATCTGGAAATTAAGAGCTATTAACAAGACTGAAAATAATGAGAAAACAAAAAGCTAATAAAAATATTAATAAACCAAGAGCTAATTTAATTTTTTAAAAGAAAAAAATCATCAAGTTAAAAAATAAGAACAAAGTTACAATGAATGCTTTTTAGAAGAAATATAAACCATTTCATAAATATTCAAAATCACTAATAATTAGAGGAATACAATCTAAAATAATCTCATGTATATCACTTCAGCAGAAATGGCAAAGTACAAGAGAAATTCACTGTTGATTCAAAAGTTCACTGTTGATAATTTGTGAATTGGTTCAATTACTCTGTATAATTAATTTGGAATTGTAGTAGAAATTTTATTAAATTATTCTTGCCCCTTTAGAGATTTCACTACCAGGGATTATCTCTAGGGTTACTGACAGTAACAGAACTTGCATTCACAAAAATGTACATAACAGTATTATTTGCAAAAACAAAATCTGTGCCCAGTAATTTGAATGGCTAAAAAACCCAAAAAACTGTGAAATATGTATTCATGGAATATTAAAGAAAATATAAATATGAATTCAGTCAAATAATGTAAAATATGTACCAAAAAATACAAAATGAACAAATTGAAGACAAAAGAATAAGAATTACAATGAACAAATAAAGACAACACTAAGAAGCAATAAAAATCCCCTCAAATAAAATGGCCAATTTTAATACTATGCTATCATAATTAAACAACACATCTATTTTTGTTGTTAACAACTGACAAACTGTTTGCAGGGAATGATCTTTAGAAAGAATTTGGGATGTCTATTTGAAAGTGTCTGTTGTATGTAAAACTTTAAAAAAAAAAAAAGTTATATTTTTGCCATACCATTTTTTTTCTCTTTAATTGTGAGATAAACAATATCACCTGTATTACAGCCCATTGGAATCCTAATGAACTGATTAACCAACCATTATACACAGCTCTTCAGCTGTTTTTTATCTTTAACTTTCCAAGGCTTTGCACTAATTGGGGCAATCAAAGCATTCCAGAAGGGCTAAATTATTCTCTGGGCTCCAGTAACTAGAATAATATTGCCTCATTGAATGTATTAAAAAGGCAGAGGTTCTCCAAATAAGCTTTAAAAACAAAACAAAACAAAAAAAAAAAAATGAGGGGCAAGTTATATTCAGTCAGCCAGCAAATCAATAAACATTTATTTAGAACCTACCATGTGCCAGTCATTGTACTAAGCTCTAGGGATTCAAAGAATGGCAAAAGAAAGTCCCTACTCTCAAGGAGCTCACAATCTAAGGAAGAAGATAGTATACAAACTATTTACAAATAAGCTATACAAAGAATAAGCTGGAAATAATCATCAGAAGGGTGAGACTAAACAAATGGGGATTAGAAAATGTTTTCTACAGAAAATGAAATTTAACTTTTATAAAAGGTGGTAATTACTTTAAAATTCTATAAAAGGTGGTAATTATTTTAAAATTCTAGAACTTTTAAGTACTTTCTAATTTCTTAATTTTTTAGCACAAAATTCTATTTGTCAAATTTTTTTCAGATTGGTGTTATGATTAGTGAATTATGCAGCTAATTTACTCCAAACTCCAATTATATCTATGATACATATAAATTAAACAAAAAGATGAAACAATGAATAAGCTCTTTTTATAAAGTTTGTTTTTACAGAAGAGCACTACCAAATTTTTCATTTATATTTGCATAGTAATACTTCTACTCAGTCTCCCCATTATTCAAGAATTCTATACAATATACCCTCAACTATCCTGACAACTGAGTTGTTTTGTCAGTGGTTTTGCCTAAATCCTAAAGCTAAGTTTGGCTATATGCTGAGTCCAGTGCTTAACTGTGATCTGAATGCCAATTAAGAGTACTACCCATATCATTAAATTGGCCTAAAACAGAAAAGCTTCTTTGGAGTTAATAAACTGTTCCAATTATTTTCATAAGTTTAAGAGATGAAAAAATCCATCTCAGAATCCTATCTCATTTCTTAAAAAGACAATAGAGAAAACACTTAAGTTTAAAAATATATCAATTGTTTTATTAGTTTTAATCTGGAGGTTCAGTATATATTCCAATATGATTTTAAACAATGTCTAGTTTTTCTATTAGAAGAAATTTTTTGTAAAACTACAAATTTTCCTGTACTTTGGGTAATAAATTATGAGCTAATACGAACAATATTACAAAATATCTCAAGTATGTAATCATTAAATCAAATTAATATCATCCTCAATATATATTACCAGGGGCATTATGCTAAACATGACAAATATCAATCTAACTTCTTGTTTATTTCTCCAAAATATAAAATACCATGATCCCATTCTCATTTTGATATAAACCAACTTTATTGAATATGATATAAATATCTTGTAATTAATGAATGTCAACTTGTATTTTAACTGAATAACAGAAAACAAAACAAAATCTGCTTTATAATATTGAATATTATGAATAATCCACTTAGTTCTTGTGATGACCTACACAGAATATAATGTTTATCTTAACATAATTTAAATTAAAATAATATCACAAATTATTAAGGAATTCATTCTACATGGTTGGGGAAATAAGATTTTTTTTTTTCAGAACCAAACAATCACAGAGTAAAGGAAACATGACAAAGTAATCACTATGAACCAACTACAATATTTCACATATCCATAGTCAGAAAGCCATTCAACACTGGAAAGTTACACTCAATTGATTATGTAATATTTGTTTATAGAGAGAGAAAAATCTAAATTCTTTCTCTGTATTCCACTATCATCACCTTAGGTTCTTTCACATCAAACAAAAGAACTCTTTAGAGAACTAACCTAAGTATGTTTCATTGTTCTCTTACTACTTTAAAAATAATAAAAGTAAAATCCATCAGATGAGGATCTGAGTAATTAAGTGGGTTGGCAGAGAAAGACTGAAGTACTGATAAGATGACTCTGTGAGGCAGGCAGGGAAGGGGCACTGATGAGAATCAGTTTAACCTTATAGTGCCACCCTCTGTGGAGGTCCTGGGTAACCCCAACTTGCCGTATCCAGTCAGAAACCCAAGTTATGCCAAACCCCCAAGAGTAAATTCCCCTTATAAATCTGCCCAGTGCCCATGCCATCTTAACTCAGCCTCTTTAATCTAAGCCCATCATGGCCCCATTCTGCCTTGTGGCCTTTCTCCTCATCCCTTTCCAAGCCTCATGGTATTTTCTCTTTATGTTAACTAACTCTTTTGGGGTGCTAAATGCCTTTTTAGATAAAGCCTGCCAGTTAGTGGTATACTCCCACTGATGGAGTATTTCCTTTCTCCTGGTTAATTGTAAGCTCCACTAGGGACCTAGTCTTTTCCATTGTTAAAACCCCTTTCCTTGTTATGTGCTCTCTCAACTCTATTTCACATTTATTATTTCTGATGTCTGTATATCTCTTCATTTTGTTTGTCACCTCTGCTCCTAAATAAAGCTACCTTTTGCTAAAAAGAAGGGCCATCGTGAATTTCTCACATGAGCGAACTCTCAACATTTCACGCCAACATAAATCTCATGTACTGGTGCTATATCTCAAACACTTCAACCTCTGAGGCAACTGAGTATCACACTGGTTAAAACAACGAGACCTGGAGTCAGGAAAATCTGATTTCAAATATCTCCTTAAGGATAGTTTAACACTTCCTGGCTTTGTGACGCTAGGACAAGTAACTGAACTTCTAGTTCAGATTCTTTATTTGTAAAATAGAGACTATAATAGCACCTACTTCTCAGAACTGTGGTAAGGCTCAAAAGAAGGCCACCAAAGTGATTTCTCTAAAATTTAAGTCTGATCATATCACTCTTTTGGCTATAAACTCTTTTAGCTTCTTATCACTTCAAGGATCAAGTACAAAATCCTCTTCAGCATTCAAACCCCTTCGTTATAACCTAGCATCTTTTCCAGCCTCCTTTGTTCTACTTTTCCCTTCTTACACTTTATACTATCCTTCAAGAATTCTGCAATCCAGAGACTCTACTCCTTTTGCTGTTTCTCAAATAAGACACTGCATCTCCTACTTTGGCCATTTCCATTGGCTTGTCCCCCTTGCTCTCCCTCTTCATCTCTGCCTTTTGGAATTCATGATTTCTATTTTGTTTGTACATGATTACTGTGAAACACTTAGCATAATGCTTGGCATATAGTAAGTACTATATAAATGTTAGCTATTAACCTCTCTGTTCCTCAGTTTCCTAATCTGTAAGAAGATATTTCCCAGAGTTGTTGTGAAGCTCTAATGAGATATTTTGGGTGTTTTTTTTTGGGGGGGAGGGGGAGGCAGTTAGGGTTAAGTGACTTGCCCAGGATCACACAGCTAGTAAGATTACTTGTCTGACATGGAATTTGAACTCAGGTCCTTCTTGACTCCAGGGCCAATGCTCTATCCACTATATCATCTAAGCACAGGTGAGATATTTATGAAGGTTTCTGAAAGTGTGGTATAACTATAAGATAGTTATGGAGTCACATCACTAAATTAAATGATTTTCAATAAACTAGTATCTATCTCTATCAAATGCTTATTATAGGCCAGGCACTATAATAAGCTCTGGGGATACAAAGAAAGTAAAAGACAGTCTTTGATCTCAAGGAAATCACAATCTAATGGAGGATACAATAAGCAAATAATCATATACAAATTGGAAATCATAAATTGAAAAGGAATTAGAATTAAGAATGATTAGAAAAAGGCTTCCTATAGAAGGCAGGATTTTAGCTAGGACTTAATAGAACCCAGGAAAGCCAGAAGGCAGAGATGAAGAGGGAGAGTATTCCAGGCATGAGGGACAAGGCAATGGAAATGGCCAGAGTAGGAGATGTAATGTCTTATTTGAGGAATGGCAAAAAGAGGGAGAACATAAGAAGGATGGAAGCTGGGAGAGGTGCTAGGTTATGAAGGGATTTGAATGTCAAAGAGAATTTTGTACTTGATCCTTGAAATGATAAAAAGCCAAGAGTGGCATATTCAGAACTAAACTTAAGGGAAATCACTTTGGTAAGCTCAGTGTAAAATGAACTGGAATAAGGTGAGATTGTGGCAGATAGACCAACTAATAAGCTATTATAAAAGACCAGACATGAAATGATGAGGATCTTTACCAGAGTAATGAGAAGGAAAAAGGAAACATATCCCAGATATAGTATTAAGGCAAATTTGACAGGCCAGGCCTTATCAGTTGATACAATAACAGCAATCTACTTGACACAATTACATACTTTATCTTGTAAATAACAACAATACTTAGCATTCAGATAGCACTTTATGGTTTACAAAGCAGATAATACAGAGAATGGAGCACTGGACCTGAAATTTGGAATATCTGAGTTCAAGTCCAGTCTTCTATACTTAGTTATATAACTCATGGTGAGTCATTTAGCCTTTCTGCCTCAGTTTCCTCAAATGCAAAATAAAGAAGATGATAATAATATCATCTATCTTCAAGGGTTACTTGTGAGGGTCAAATGAGATAGTATGTAATTGTAAGGAGAAGAGACAACTCAGGATGCAAGTGACAAAGGCAATGTGTGGAGCAGAGTACAGATAGTGAACATATCCTCTCCAAGCTAAATATTCAAATTCAACAAAAGGGACAGTCCCAAAGCAAAAAGACTACCAGAAGATTTAATGTTAATAAATAAGAGCACTTCTCTAACAGGCAACATTTTGTTGCTAATCTGGAGGGTAAATTCCCACAGAGTTAGCAACGGGGAACAGAAAAGGGCTGGACAGCTTTAAAGATTTGGTATTTAGCACTGCATTTGTATCTGGGTCAGAACACTCACAAACATCAAGACTGGTTTGATGAAAATGATAGGGAAATTCAGAAGCTGCTAAACGAAAATCAAGAACTCCACAGGGTGTACCAGCAGGATGGTTCATTCATCTTTAAGAAGGTAGCATTCAATATCATCACAAGTACAACCAAAACTTAAGAGTAATGCAGGATTCTTGGATCAATAAGAAGGCAGATGAAATTCAGTTTTATGCTGATAACCCAAAATGTTTTTTATAATGAATTTAAGGCTATTTTATGGGTCAAAGAACTATGGAACATTTCAACTATTCAGTTCTGATGGAGTCACATTGATTAGTGATAAGACCATGATTCTAGAAAGATGTGTGAAACGCTTCCATAGTGTTCTCAACAGACTATCATCAATTAATGCTGAAGTTATTGACCATTTACCTCAGGTTGATTTCAATCACACCTAGCTGAAGTTCCAACTGAAGAAGAGATTTTGAATACTATTAAGCTATTTTTCTGGTGGCCAAACACCTGGTGCTGATTCTATTCCAACTGAGATTTACAAAGTAAGGCTCCATTGCTTATACAAAAGCTGACTGAAATTTTCCAGATTATATGGACAGAAGAGATTATGCCCCAGGAGTTCAAAGATGCCTCCAGTGTTCATATCTATAAAGGTAAGGGAAATAGATTTTCTTGTGACAATGACAAGAAGGTCACTCTCTTACTGCTGACAATAATCTTCCCAAACAAAGTCCTCCTTAATAGGCATATCCTATACCTGGGAAAAGATCATCTACCTGAGAGTCAGTAAAACTTCAGAAGAGATCAAAAAGCAGTTGATTTGGTGTTTGTTGCCCAATAACTCCAGGAAAAATGTCATGAGCAAAACGGAGTTTTGAATACAACATTTGTAGATCTGACCAATTTATACTGTTAGTTGTGAGGGCTTACAGAAAATTATGTCAAAATGTGGTTGCCCAGTGAAGTTCATCAGTATAGTATATCAATTTCATAATGACATGCTTGCCTGGGTTCTGGACAATGGACAATGCTCTCAAGCTTTCCCAGTCACAAGGCTGTGTGCTTGCTCCCATGACTTTTACCATGTTTTCTGCCATAGTATCAAACACCTTCAGTGAGGACAAACATGTCATCAACATCACCTACCACAATGATGGCAAATTCTTCAGACTGAAAAGGCTACAAGCCAAAACTAAAGTGCAGGGAGTGCTGGTGCATAACTTTTCATTTGCAGATGATTGTACACTCAATGAAGCCAAAGAAGCTGAGTGTGGATCAATTCTCTGCTGCTTGGGCTAATTTTGGCCTAATAAGTAACATCAAGAAAACATCACGCAGCATCACACCATCCATATGTGGAAGCATCAATTATAACAAATGGAGAAATTTTGAATGTTGCAGATAAGTTCACTTACCTTAGCAGTACACTTTGCAGGGATGTCCACATTGATAATGAGATTGATACAAGCACTGCCAGAGCTAGCTCACTCTTTGGGGGATCCAAAAGAAAGCATGGGAGAGGAGAGATATTAGACTGAGGGCCAAACTGAAGGTCTACAGAGCCAATTGTGAAACTCTCATTGTTGTATGGTCTGTAAAACCTAGACAATCTACCAGCAGTATAATTAAATCACTTCCATTTGAATTGTCTTAGGAAGATTCTGAAGATCACCTACCTGACACTGAGGTCCTTTATCAAACCAAGCTGCCAAGCATTCCAACTCTACTGCAGAGAGCACAACTCTGCTGGGCTGGCCATATTGTTTGAATGCCAAATATATGCTTTCTAAAAAGACTTTTAAGGAGAATTTAACAGGGCAAGTACTCACAAGGTGATCAGAAAAAGCAATACAAGGACACTCTCAAGGTCTCTCTTAGGAACCTTAGAACTGATTGTATAACATGGAACACACTGGTACAGGACTGCCCAAAATGGTGTATCTCACCCCAAAGAAGGAGTGGTGCTCTGTAAGCAAAGCGGAAATATATTAACTCAGAAGAAATGTGAGATATGCAAAGTTAGAGAGTCTACCCCAAATGTTCATAGGGATTATTTCTGTCTGACCTGTGGCAGAGAATTCTTGAGCTTGTATTGGTCTAATCAGCCACAATCAGACAAAAATTAACTCAACTCTAACATAGTGATGATATCATTTTGGTCTTTTTCAAGAATGAAGGACAACCACCAACAACCATGCCCAGCAACAGGCACATAGTGGGTGTTTAATAAATGCTTATTATTTTTCATTCCAGAGGCAAGGTGCTATTATTATCCCATTTCACAGGAGAGGAAACTGAGACAAAAAGGTGAAATTACTTGTCCAGGATCTGAGTAAGGTTCTAAAGAAAAATTTCAACTCAGGTCTTCCTAACTCTAAAGTTCAGGTCAGTGATGCATCACCCTATATCTTTTAAGAGAGGTTTCTCTGGTCTTATTCATTACCTTCTCTATAGGACTCCAATTTTCAAGCTTTTTCACTTAAGCAGGGAATTTCATCCCTAATTCCCTAATCCAATCTTCTCCAAATCTTTCATTCAACCAAATATTCAATAATTATTTAAGCACATATACATGTAAAGCACTCATTAAATGATAAAAAATACAAAGTTGGATAAAATAAATGTTCCTGACTGAAGAAAAATATCTTTACTTATTTATATAAAAAATAATAAGCAATGTATGATGAACGTTATATTACTGGTACAAAGATGATCAGAAATATTTTTAGACTACATATTTGTGGGGAAGGTTGATTCAAATTGATTTCATACAGCACTGACATAATGATTGTCCCCAAACATTTTCAGTACATGAATTGTCCTCTTTGAGAACCTAGGAAAGGTGACAGAGTGGGAAGAACACTGGATTTGAAGTCAGGAGACCTTGCTATGTTTCCCTACAGCATTTATTCACTCTTTCTACACTTCTGTTGTTTGATGTTCAAGAAGCAATCTCTCACATTCTATCTTTCTTCCTAAAAATATTTCAAACTCTTCTTTATCACCAATTCTCCATATTTTGTCCTGCATGAAGTTCAGATTTGTATGATACATCATTCTGAATTGCATCCTAAACTCCATTGCTCTTTACAACACAGCATTTCATTTCCTCTGCTTTTTTCTTGTGGATGCAGAGTAGTCTTGTTATTAGAAAGTCTTTTTCTTAATGATTTATAGAACTTGTTTCTGAACTGAATTGAATTTATTCTATTTAACCACTAGATTACAGCTTTGGGTTTTTTGTTTCCTCCTGGAGATGATCTATGAAGTCTTTCAGTTGGTATTTAATTTTCTATGTTCAAAAGATCTAGGCAGTTCTCTTTTACTTTTACTTTATTATGGTATTAAGATTCGGTTTTGTTATTTTCCTCTCATGTTCATCCTTGCAGCACAGTTCTGATCTTTAGATTGTCTTCATACATTGTCTCCTCTACCAGTATACTTTGATTGCACAGTGAGTATATTTTATTTTATTATTATTTTTTGTTTCTTTTCTTCTAGACTATCTTTCTCTATATATGCATTCCCAGTCTTTTGTTGCCTTTTTATGAGCTTCCCATTGCAGACTTTCTGAAATTTACTGAATAGGAATGATTAGGTAGGATTGGGAAGAATAGATAAGAGCAGGTCAATTCATTCTCTAACAGCCCTTATTAATAAAGTAACACTCCCAAGAAGGCTACTAATTCAACATTTTTACACTGACAGTCTGAGTCCCCAGAGGTACCTCTTATTTCTCCCTCAGGATTCTAGGAGATAATTCTGAGCAAGGTATAAAATAAGCTATCCAGAAATTCCTGTTGATTCAATCTTGTATGCTTCAACAAATTCTCAAGTATTTTCCTATTCTGTGACATATATTTGTCATATTCAAAACTACAGATTAGTTTATCTCATAAGGGGGACTCTTAAAACTCCAAAATATAAAAGTAAAAATCATTTGCATTCCTATTTAAAAAAAAAACTCTGCTACATGCTGGTTAGAAATAAATTGGATCTGTTAGAATCAAAAATCTCAAAAAAAAATTACAATCTTTTTATTCATAGTGTAGCAAAGTATCAGAGTATGTTGAAGTTAATAGGTATTCAATATTTGTTGAATTTGTATAATTGACTTAAATCCACTTTTATCTTCCTATCAAAAGTTGTATTATCACCTTCCTTAAATTTAAAAATAGCAATCTGTAGCACTGCTCAATCCCTATCTTGTACATTTATAAGTGCCACTGTCATTTAAAAAATGCTCATGTCAGTCTCAAAGTGACCCATTTTGAAGAACAAATTGATACTTATCAACACAAAAACCACTGTAATAATGAATACTTGGAAATAAAGATTCTCTTTCTCTTACTTTTGATATGATAAAATATTTATCAAAATATTATCTGACTACCTGAAGAAAGGCATAATTCTCTCACTGATATCATATCATCTTAATAAACTTGTTTTTATTCATCATTTATTTTTTATTCATCTATGACCAGTATGTTAGAGAAAAGAACATCTTAAATTACTTGATCTTTGTATGTGTATGAATTAATTTTTCCCTTCCCAAGAATTATTGTTTTATCATATCGATAATGGCAGAAAATCAAAAACCACAAAACTGATTATGTTATTCAATATTTTAAGTGGCATTTATGTAGACCTTTTATTTGTAAAAATTATTTTTTAAAAAATGTCTTCAGAAGTCACAATTTTCACATGTTAAAATTTTCATATTTTCAGCCAGCTTAAATGGCATTATTCAGGTGACTGGGAGTTGCTACTGGAATTTTCCGTGTCTTTTAAACAGCTTTTCTTCATCCCATGTTAGATTAAGGCAGAATGTCCTCACTAATCCAGTTCTCCAGTAATCTAAACCCCCATTATATTAATATTAATATTTCTGTTTGGGTTTCAAATATAACTATTCTCACAAAATACAAATCTATTTATTCCTTTTACTGATTTTTACCTCCTACTTAATTCAATTTGGTCCTAATGATCATTTGATTAAGCTGAAAGAAGCAATGTTTTAATTCTTATAATATTCACTATAATTTTCTGAATCATTATACCATTTTAATTGCTATATATTATATATAGAAATTTAAAGTTTAAATAGGTATATATTTATATCACCTAAACTTTTCCAAATAAAGTCCACTCGAATTTACTTAATCTAACTTATTTTCAGAATTAAATCTGCCTTTGGAATTAGAGGACCCATTTTTATGGCATTTACCATTCACTTAATATGAATATCATAAAGACAGTAGGCTTTAAATGGTAATATAAAAGTTACTATTAGTTATTATTTTACTATAAATATTGCCATATATCCCTATTTCAAATCAACAAAATATTTAAAATCTACTACTTGACAGTCAAAAGACATTAATTCTCAATCACTAAGGTTTTTATGTTTATTTTTTATGTCCTACTTGTCAGTGTGGGTTTCGAATTAGAATTAGGAAGAGTTCAAATCTAACATATAGCACGTATTTGACCCACATCAAAGTTGTTTAATCTCAATCAGCTCCCAAACAGATGCTGATGATAATTTTTTGGTGGAAAGAGCTCCCACAATAAGGTTCCCAACATTTAGGTAACCTTGTTTTTTTGGATAGAAAATGGGAACAGAAGACATTAAAAACCTTCAAAGTTTTATCATCTATTCTCAATTAAGAACTGTTAGTTAAAACATTGATCCAATACCAAATCTATATTAGTCTAGTTACCCATAGAGTGAGCTAACACTGGATATTCAATGCTTCTTGATGGTTATTACATAAAATTAAAGAAAAAAAGCTATAGACCAATTTCCCTAAAGAATACTGATGGATCAAGTCACTTAACTCCAATTACCTCCCAAAAAAGAAAAAGAAAGAAAAGAATATTGCAAGTTTTAAAATAAAATGTTAGCAAAGAGATAGCAGCAATTTATCACAAGGGTAATACACTAAGTGGGATTTGTGATAGGAATGCAAGAATGGTTCAATATTAGCAAAACTGTCAATATAACTTACCAAATCAGTAACAAAACTAACAAAAAT
Organism: Antechinus flavipes; assembly: GCF_016432865.1. Taxonomy (NCBI): domain Eukaryota; kingdom Metazoa; phylum Chordata; class Mammalia; order Dasyuromorphia; family Dasyuridae; genus Antechinus; species Antechinus flavipes. The sequence continues at coordinate 86,173,215 of NC_067401.1, read as the reverse complement.
CATATGATTATCTTAATGCTGAAAAAGCTTTTGACAAAATATAGTCACAGGAAACATAAGAATAAATAGACTTTTCCTTAAAATCATAAGTAGTATCTATCTAAAACTATCACTATATGTATTGGGAATAATCTAGAAACTCTCCCAAAATGATCAGGAGCAAGAGCAAGGATTTCTATTATCACCCCCATTATTTAATATTGTACCAGAAATATTGGCTTTAGCAAAAAGAGAGAAAAAAAGTGAAGAAATTAGAATAGGCAATGAGGAAACAAACTCTGACTCTGCAGATGATATTATGGGATACTTGGAGAATCCTGGATAATCAACTAAAAAATTAGCAGAGTTGCAAAATATAAAATAAATCCACAAAAATCATCAGAACTTCAATATATTACAAGTAAAGCTCAGCAGCAAAAAACAGAGAAATTCCATTAAAAATAATTGGAATTCAAATATTTGGAAGTCTACCTGCCAAAACAAATCCTGGAACTATATGAACATAATTACAAAACACTTTTCACACAGATAAAGTCAGTTTTAAATAATTGAACAAATATCAATTGCTTATGGAACTAATATAAAAGTGACAATTCTACCTAAAATAATTTAAAATAAAATATTATATATATAATGTTCTTTAGACCTAGGCAAAAAATAAAATTCATTTGGAAGAACAAAAAAGTCAAGAATACACAGGGAATTTAAAAAAACACAAAGGAAAGTGATCAAACTATTGCAAATCAAAGACTATGTTATAAAGCATCAAACATCAAAAGTATTTCATACTGGCTAAGAAACAAGAGTCATGGATCAATAATATAGATTTAGTGCACAAGCTATTATTTCACAAAACCAAATTCTTATCCAGCTTCTTGGATAAGAATTCACTATTTGACAAAAACTGCTGGGAAAGCTGGAGCACAGTAGGGCAAAAACTAGGCAGAAGCCACCATCTTACATTGAATATCAAGATAATGTCAAAATGGGTACATGATTTGGACATAAATAGTGATACCATAAGCAAATTAGAATAGCAAGAATCTTTGGAGAAGGGAAGGATTTATGACCAAATAAGAGAGAGAGAACATTCTAAAAGGTAAAATGGATAATTTTAATTGCATTAAATTAAAAAGATTTTGCACAAACAAAACCAAATGCAACTAAGGTGAGAAGGAAAGCAGAAAAGATGGGAAATAATTTTCACAGCCAGTATTTTAGATAATGGTCTCATTTCTCAAATGCATAGAGAATAGAGTCAAATTTCTAAGAATATATTTCCTTCTCTAACTGATAAATCATCAAAGCAGTTTTCAGATGAAGAAATTAAAGCTTTATATAGTCACATGAAAAAATGTTCTAAATGATAATGATTAGAGAAATGCAAATCAAAGCAACTCAGGTACCATTTCACACCCATCATATTGGTTAATATAATGGAAAAATAAAATGACAGATGCTGAAGATGATGTGGGAAAATCAGAATACTAATGCATTGTTGATGTTGTGAACCTTTCAAATATTTTGGAGAGCAATTTGGAACTATGTCCAGAGGGCAATCAAACTGTGTATACTCTTTGATCTAGTAATACCATTAATAGATCTGAATCCCAAAGAGACCCTAAAAAAGGGGAAAGGATCCAAAAACATTCATACAAAATTTATAGTACAAAAATATCATAGCAGCTCTTTTTTGTGGTAACAAAGAACTGGAAATTGAAAAACTGCTGATACAAGTTGTAGTGGATGAATGTAATAAAATACTATTGTGCAATAAGAAATGATGAGCAAGCAGATTTCATAAAAACCTAGACTCATATGAACTGATGCTGAGTGAAGTAAGCAAAATCAGAACACTATAGACTGCAACAGCAACATGATGCAGTGATCAGCTATGATTGACTATGCTCTTCTCAGCAATACAATGATTGAAGGCAATTTCAATACATTCTTGATGTATTCACATCCAGAAAAAGAACAATGAAGTCTCAATACAAATCAAAACATACTATTTTCACTTTATTTGGGGGGTTTTTTCCCTCGAGGCATTTATCTTTTGTTCTGATTCTTCTTTCACAACATGACTGATGTGAAAATAAGTTTAATATTATTGTATATTATAACATTTTTGCTGTCTTAGAGAGAAGGTCGGATAGAGGAGAAAGGAAGGGGAAGAATTTGAAACTCAAAATCTTATAAAAATGATTACTGAAAATTATTTTTATGTGTAATTAGAAAAAAATAATATACTATTAAGTGGAGGAACTGGGAAGAGGAGGAGGAGGAGAACAAGAAGGAAGAAAACAAGGAGAAAAAGAATAAGAACAAGAAGAAAAAGAACAAGAACAAGAAGAAAGAAGAAGAAAAAGAACAAGAACAAAAACAAAAACATGAACAAGAACAAAAAGGAAGAGAAAGGGAAAGGGTGGGGAGGGAAGAGAGGGCCAGAGGAGAGAAGTAAAGAATGAATAAGGAACTAAGACTCTTCTGGGTTCTAGATTATTCCAAGAGAGACATTTACATATCAATAGCAGGGTGCTTATAGTTAGCACTTGCTCAGTGTGATATAATGATATAATGGTTCTCTAGTTGGCACATACTTAGTGTGCTGTAATGATGTAATCATACCAAGGTATTTAAGGGCTGAGAGGACTTGAAATAAGGACTCCATCTTTGACCATCTGAGTCTCATGCTTTCTTCACTCCTCCACTAATACTAAGGCTGGTCCCGAGATCCTTCAGAGAGCTAGTCTGGACACAACATATGGTGCCCAATGTGGGGCACAAGAATCACAAAAAACAAAGCAGCAGCAGCCCTTGAGAGCTGATCGTGAGTAGGATCCTTCCAGAGTTCCTTTGGTAACCAGCAGGGAAGGAAAAGGAGAACAGACCTGGTAAGACTTTTTTAGTCAGGGTAATTAAATGGGCCAATACATCAAAGGGCTGAGCCAGGAGACTGATGAAAGACTTATGAAAAATGCCTATTCTGACTAAGTCCACTTCTCTATTTGATTTGCCTCCATGATATCTCACAAGCTTCAACACCTGCTATAGTATCTCACCCTACAACCATCCAGAGGTGATAGTGCTTTTGCACTCCCTAGCATGCGGACTCAGATATCTTAGCATGTGGACTTAGATAACAACCAATGCACAAACTTACTGACCATGCTATGGGGGAAAATAATCATGTTTCCATAAAACAAAAAATGGGGAATTGTTAAGGACCATGCCTAAGTGAAGGGGTAGGTCAATTCTCTGAGAGCCTCCACAGCTGTGAATCATAATACTTGAAGAAGTTGCAAAGCATCCTTTGAAATTGTTCCTTGTGTACTGGAAATGAAATAAATTGGAGGAAAGAGGGAAGAGGAGAGAGGTCAGACAACTCAACTGCCTCTCAGTCTCCTTGTATCATCATCATCCTCTCACATTAGAGATCCATTCAATAGGTCTGAGTTACACCTCCAGCAGCCACTGGCAAGTGGCTCCCATATCACAACAAGCTCTAAAGTTAATTTTAAAAGTAACTAATGAAGCAATTTAACTGAAACATTTTCAAAATAACATTTTAAAAATTTTTGATTACAAAAAGAGTACATAACTAAGACAGTTTTCCCTTTTCTAGGCACTTTACATGTATTTTCAATATGCAAAGCAAACTTATAGTCTTCCTAAGTTAGGTTATTTATTTTGATGAATAAAATCGAAAGTCACTGAAGAGAATGCAAGAGGGTGATATTTACAGACTCACCTAATTATTGTCTAAGTCATTAAAGGACTAGAGATTCACAGAGTACATACCAGGAGTCAATTAGAATGCAATTTTGCACATTTTTGCTTAGGATTACTTCTCGTACCTTTAGGGCTAATCCCTCTTCCTCCCTATGTTGTGATTATTTAAAATAATTTTCTTCTATTATTGTTCCTTCCTTCTGCCTTTCCCCCAAAGTCCTTCAAAAGGGTTTTGCTGATTCTATTGGCATCTACAGGTTTTCCACCTGGGAACTCAAGGGCCCCCAAAGGACTCATTGGAGTATGGCAAGGTGTCCAAGAATTACCAAGTATTGTCATGTCACCTTTATGACTTAGCTCCAGCAAATATATGAAATAAGGGGCTTTAATAAATAAGTTCCTCCTGAGTCAAATTTATTTTTAAAAAAAGAGCCATTCTCCAATTAATAAATGTTCAAAAGGTAAATTCATGCATATTCTTTGATCTAACAACACCACAACTTGGCATGAATATCAAGAATCAGGGGAAAAAAATAAAGAAAATGACCTATATGCAGAAAAAAAATAGTAACTTATTCTTAGGGCAATATTGTAAATTGAGGGGATGTCTATCAATTGGATAATGGCTCAATAAACTGTGGTGTGTGTTTATGATGGATTATTATTGTACCATGGGAAATGATGAGCAGGATGCTCTCAGGAAAAAAACAACAACCTGGAAACTCCTCCATGAACTCAAGCAAAATGAAATATACTACATACAAAATAAGAGCAATATTTTAAGATGGCCAGCTATTGTGAATGACTATGCTATTCTTATAAGTACAATTATCCATGACTATTCTGAATAACTTATAATGAAAAATTCTATCCACATCCAGAAAAGTAACTTATTGTATCTGAATACAGATTGAATCATTCTCATTCTCATTCTCTCTCTCTCTCCTCTCTTCTCTCTCTCTCTCTCTCTCTCTCTCTCTCTCTCTCTCTCTCTCTCTCTCTCTCTCTCTCTCTCTCTCTCTCTCTCTCTCTCTCTCTCTCTCTCTCTCTCTCTCAATTTTCTTGAGGGTTTTTATTTTCATTAGGATGGGAGATTTATGTTTTCTTTTTTCACAACTTGACTTTTATGAAAATGTTTTGGATAAGTTCACAAGTGGTTTCTTAATTGTGGGTGGGGATAAAGGAAAAAATCAAGAACTCAAAAACTTAAAAAACAAATATAAAAATACTTTTGTTTTGAATGAAACTGGGGGAAATATTAAATAAATAAAATAAAATAGAGATACTTTTGATTAAAAAAAAGTTCCTCTGTATTCAGCAAACCAAATAAATAGCATCTTAATGTATATACATATAACTGTTTTTCAAATGTATGTGAATGTTATTATGATTATTAAAATGTAAATTCATTTAAAGGTATTAATGAAATTCCAGGAACCTTTTATCACCATGCATCTTCTCAATTAATGGATATTAATAGTATAACTGCTAACAGAACTGTTTCCAATAAAAAATTTTTGTAGCTAAAAATGCAATCATGATACCTAAAGTCTTAGCATATATAAAAACCCTAGCTTAATTCTATTGTATAGTCCAAATCTTACAAACTGCTTAAAGTTTCCCCAAAGAAAGGAAAAAATGACTTATTTCTGGGAAATATTTGGATTTATATCTCAGAAAAACCTTTACCTTTTGATAACTATTTCTAAGAAAAAGCAAACATCTTTTTTGATTTGCTCAATCCTTAAAGAAAAGCCCTACATAATTAATAATTTGGTTTGTTAGTAGATATACTTTTACATTTCTTTTAAATTTTCAAGTAAGAACTCTTTATGTTATGATGTATAAAGGAAACTTTTAAATACTGTCCTAAAAACAGAACAAAAATGTCAAATCCAAATACAGGAGATTAAAAGGCATCCCCCTTAAAGTTTGAACATACCATAATAGCTTTAAATAACACAGATCCTGAATGTTGAATTCATTATAGTAACCATGAGCAGTACTTTCTGAAAAGGCTTGATACTGAAATGAACATTCTTTGTATTTGATGACACTAATTCAGCCTTCTTTGTAGCTGATGCTATAAATGTTACGGAAATTATGTACTGCCCATGTTCATTACCTCATTTTCACATAATAGTAGGTTTGTTAAATTAATTTTTTCCCTAAAATAGGCTAAACAATTAATCCTTATTAAGGTTTAATCATTTGCCAAATTTAATTCTCTGAAAAAACTTCAGTTATAAACCAGTCTCAGTTTTAAAATTTAGTATAACCAATCTTTTAAGTATTTTTCCAATGGATCTATGGACTTATCCTTGTGGATGTTTTCTCCATTTCTACCAATCCTAAATAACCTATTACTCTCATCCTATTCTTATAGTTTATTTTTTTAATACATCCTCTTCAACTAATCAACAAACATTTATTAAAGGCTTATTATGTATAAGCATGTCGCTAATACCTGGACATACAAAGAATGAAACAATCTCTAATCACAAGAAGCTTATACTCTAATGAAGGAGGTACAAAATATTTTTTTAATGCAATATAAGGTGAATATAAATTAAAAAATAAACAAGTAGTTATAGTCAAGATAATTTGAGGGGAAAGAAGAAAATAAGCAGTTGCATAGTTACTACTATATGCTATGCACTGTGATAAATACTATTCTTTTAAACAAATATCTCATTTGATCCTCACAACAACACTATGAGGTAGGTGCCATTCTTGTTCCCATTTTACAGATGAGGAAATTTAAGTAGTCAGAGGTTAAATGACTTGTCCAGGATCACATAGCTAATAAGTATATGAGGCCAAATCTGAACTCAAGTCTTCCTTTTTCCAGGCTCAATACTCTAATCTTTGTATCACTTAGCTTATCTTGAGGAAGATAATGAGCTTCTTGGGAAGTTGGGGAGGACAGTAGCTCATTAAACAGGTACACAATAAATAAAAAGTACTTAGGAAGGGAGGACACTAGCACCTGGGGAAATCAGTAAAGACTGCAAATAGAACTGCTTGAACTAAGGAGGAAGAGAAGTAAGGGATTCTAAGAGGCTGAGGTAAGAAAGCAGCTTACTTAAGGAGAGCAAAGGCATGGAAAACGGAGATGGAAAGCTGTGTACAAGGAACAGTGATAGGACCAGTATGACTGAAATTTGGCTATGAACAAGAAGGAGCATAATCTATAAGAAGACTAAAAGAAAGACTGAGACCAGGATGTGAAGGGTTTTAAAGACAAAACAGAAGAGTTTCTATTTTATTCTAGAAGCAACAGAAAGCCACTGGAGTCTATTGACTAGGAAGATAAGTTATATCTAAGTTAGAGCTGTGCTATGTGGAAGATGTACTAAAGTGGAAGAATTGAGGCCAGGAGGCCAATTTCAAGGCCATTACAATAGTTCACTAGGGAAGTGATTAAAATGTGAACTTTTATTGTAAGATATATCATGCTGAAAAAAACACCAAGATCTCATAGCTCTCTGGGTATGAGAGGTAAGGGAGAGTGAATAGACAAGATCAAAATCAAAATTACCAATCTAAGAGACAATGGTATTGGCCTTCATAAAAATTGGTAAATTCTGTAAAGGAATGATTATGGGAGAAAACCGTGGCTTCTAGTTTGGATAAGTGAGTTTAAAATATATAGACATAAATATAGATATAAAGCTATATGATGCAACTTGAAATGTCAAATAACTAGCAAATGATGTAAGAGTCATATTTCAGGAGGAAAAAAAGGCACTGGATATACTGGATATTTTTCATCACTATAGAGATCATCATTAAACCCCTGGAAGCTCTTGAAGATACTAAGAGGATATACAATGAAAGGGGTCTGGAACAGTGTTGGCATGGATCAAGCTGTCCTTCCTTTATCCAAGGGTTCTTTTGATGCAGTATCCCGATTATGAAAGAGCATAAAAGGCCCACTCATGTGGAGTTACTGCTGTTTAGATTTGTTGGATATTCCAACACCACACAAGTCTTGGAATACTGTGCCCTGCTGAAAAGCAGAGTGCCCATGTGGAGACGAGATTCTATATCTACCTATAGTAAATGTACTATTCTTTCTCTACTATGCTAAGTAAAAGTTCTTTTGTGGATTACTGAATGACTAGAAAAGAGCATTTCATTTCAACATTAAACTTGAACAAACAAGGCCTTGACCTTTGTCAGATTTACTTATTACAAACACAAAAAAGAAACAACACTCAGACACGTAGGAGGACACTAAGGAGAAAATAGTGTCACAAAAAAACACAAAAAAGAGAGCTAGAAGGAAATGGTGATTAACAATGCCAAAAAAGGCAGAGAAATTAAGAAAGATTTCCAGGCCTCAGAAAAACACATCAAATTTGGCAATTAAAAGGTCACTGGTTCTTTCACTGGAGGACATGCTACTGTGAGTTTCCAAGTCGGGGAAAGGCCTTGGGCCCATTCTTTCCAAGTGCAGACTTCATATCTAGAACATAGACCTATTTGTTGTTGCTTCTATCGTTGCTGTGTCTATTCTTTCCTGCTTTTAGATGAATAAGGTAAAGAGATGGTATAAAAATTCAGAAGAAAGCACCAGAAATCTTAGTCTATTGGATTTTGGTGGAAGTTGGTCCATGACAATCAGTCTCTAGTGACCTACTTGGCCTAGTTCAAGAGTAACAATGATGAAGACTGATCCATCTGTGCCACTCCTGAAAGCGAAACTAAAAACCAAGTTGCCCAAGTGTCCCTGGGTATTGGGGTAGGAAAGTATGTCCATGCTACATCTTCACAGAAAATCGTTATTTGTAAAAGAGAGAAACAAAGACAGAAAAAGACAAGGAAAAATAGATAAGAGAATTAGAAAATATAGAGAACATTTTCAGTTGAGTAATGGTACTGGAAACCAAACTGAAAAGGGCTGAGAAGAGAGTGGAAAAAGGGCTGAGAAAGAAGATGGAAGTAACCATAGTCACTTTTTTTTCTAGGAATACAGCTATGCAGGAAAGAGACATAGAACAAGAGCATGAAGGGATGCTAAAGTAAAGTGAGGATTTATGAAGAATAGGTAAGACTAACAATGACTGTAGGAATCAAGAATCAGGGATAAAATAAAGGTTAAAAAGTGAGAGGGAAATGATTGTTGGGCCAGTTAGCTGGAAAAGACAGGAAGGAATGAGTCAAGAATCTATCAGCCACATTGAAAAGAGCTAGCTTGATCAGAGATTGTAATAAAAGGAGAAAGAACACGGTATGATATCAAGAAGTTCTAAAATGCATAAAAAGAGAAAGAGAAAACCAACAATGAGTGGCCTGCTTTTGTTTTTCAGTAAAAATATGAGGCAGGGTGCTCTACTCTGAAAGTGGAGGATACTGTGAATTAGGAATGTTGTTGAGGTCTGTAGGAAGTACTGTCAAGAAGTAAACAGAGAACTATGCATATGGAAGATTAGTATCCATCATCTATCATTTATTAAGTGCCTACTATGTGTAATGCATTATGTTAAAAAATACTTTGCAAGGTCACAGGAAAAGATTGTTATTCTCAGGAAGAACCTAGCAAAAATTTTTTTAAATTTTTTTATTAAAGCTTTTTGTTTAAAAACATACGTATGGATAATTTTTCAACACTGACCCTTGCAAAACTTTCTGTTCCAAATTTTTCCCTCCTTCCCACCATCCTCCTCCCCTAGATAGCAGGTAATTCAATACATGTTAAATCCAATATATGTATACATATTTACATAGTTATCTTGTGTCGCAAGAAAAATCATTTTTAGAAAGGAAAAAAAAAAAAAAAACCCTGAGAAGGAAAATAAAATGCAAGCAAAATCAACAGAAAGCGTGAAAATATTATGTTGTGGTTCATACTCTGTTCCCACAGGCCTCTCTCTGGGTGTAGATGGCTTTCTTCATCACTGAACAATTGGAACTTGTTTGAATCATCTCATTGTTGAAGAGAGCCATGTCCATTAGAACTGATCGTCACACAGTCTTGTTGTTGCTGTGTATAATGATCTTCTGGTTCTGCTCATTTCACTCAGCATCAGTTCATGTAAGTCTCTCCAGGACTCTCTGAAATCATCTTGTTAGTCATTTCTTATGGAACAATAATATTCCATAACATTCATATCCCATAACTTATTCGACCATTCTCCAACTGATGGGCATCCACTCATTTTCCAGTCTCTTGCCCCTACAAAGAGACCTGCCACAAACATTTTTTGCACATGTGGTCCCTTTTCCTCCTTGAAGATCTTTTTTGGGGTATAAGCCCAGTAGTAACAAGGCTGGATCAAAGGGTATGAACAGTTCGATAATTTTTTGAGCATAGTTCCAAATTGCTCTTCAAAATGGACGCAGAAAAATAATTCAAAAAGAATCAGCAGTTTCAAAAACTGAAAAAATAGATGGGTAAAGAACCAGAAAAGTCCTTAGCAGCAAATGCTGGTCCTAAACTGATGTAGATAGGTAGTTTAGCAGACAGACCTTAAGCGAGAAGCTACAGGAAATTTCTACACTGCATTAGAAAGAAGTTTCTGACAATTCTTGACTATGGGCATCAGAATCCAGAGAATAAAAAAATAGATTATCCCAGTAAGGACTAGCTAGCTGGCATGTTCTAAAGAGATTAATGCCTGGGATAGGAATCTTCTTTTGTAGAAGAAATAGCTATTTCAATTACGTTTTGAGAACAAAGATTCTTTTATAATCAGAGAAAAAAGTCATTAAGATTTTTTCTTTTCCTTACTAAAATAACTATAATTAAGAACTGAAATTTACCTAAAAAATAGCTGCCAGAGATCATTCCTCCTCTTAGAGAGTGTGAAGAGAGCAAACTAGTTAGAAGGGGAAAAATAGAAATTACCACATCTTCACATCTAATGGAATGATTAGGCAACCTGTAGACCACTGGTACATAATAACCACTTGAGACCAATAAGGAGCAATACATGACAGAGCTTCAATACATGTCAACTTATTCAAGGAAAGACTACATCCCAGTAATAATAACAGAAGCAACCCTCTCTATACTTGATAAACATGTATTTCCTGCAAGTACATTCCCACAAACATGCATTCTGACCACATTTGTTCCTTGTTTACATGTCACACTTATGCATATCTACTCTTTCCAATGTTGGTGTATATTTGTAAGCATTTGCCCCACATTTACAGGGAAAATATTTTACTGCTACTTGTAATGTTCTCTTTTCTCAAATATAATGTTCTCTGGGAGCAGGTTTCTCAGGGAGCTTCTGAAGGCAGCTTTAGTTTTAGATTGTGAGCCCCTTGAGAACAGGGTCTGTCTTTTGTCTCTTTTTTATAGCACAATCTAAAGTGGGAAAAAACAAACAAATATCTGTAACAAGTTATATTTAGGATAAATAGGAAATAATTAACAAAAGGAAGGCACTAGAATTAAGAAGGAATGAGAAAGATTTCCTGTGAAAACTGGGACTTTAGTTGGAACTTAAAAGAAGCAAGAGAAGTCAGCAGGTAGAGAAAAAGAAGGAGAGCATTCCAGACATGAAAGACAGTCTGAGAAAATGGAGCACCTTATTCAAAGAAGAGGCAGGATATATCAATGTTACTGAATCAAAAACCATATGGAGAAGAGAAAAGTTATCAAAAAATTGGATGGGAAGGAAGCATAGAAAATGAAGGGCTTTAAATATCAAGTACAGGATTTTATATTTAATCCAAGAGGCAATAGGGAAGATATTGAAACTTTTTAAGTGGGGGAGATGGGGGTGAAATGGTTCGACCTGTACTTTAGTAAATCACTTTGATGGCTGAATAAAGTCTGAAATGAGATACTTGAGGCAAGTAGACCTCCAGCAGATTATTGCAATACCCTAGATAGGAGATGATAAGGTCTTATATATCACAGTAGAGGCAGTGACAGAGAAGGGGGTTACAAAGATGTTTCCAAAGTAAAATCGACAGGCCCTGACAATGGATTGGATACAAGGGGTGAAAGATAATGGAGAATTACTAATGATACCTAGGTTTTGTGCTTGAGCGACTGGGAAAATGGTATTGCCCTCTATGGTAACAGAAAACAGGAATGTGTAAGAATTTAGAGAAAGAAGAGTTTTATTTTCAACATGTTAAGCTTAAAATGTCTACTAGCCACTATATTAAAAGTGAATGACAACACACAGAAAGCACTTGTGACTAGTTAAGATAAGAGGTCCAAATAAGACCTCTTACTTGGGCTACTTATAAAAACATTAGTTAGAGCAGTGATAAGTTTTCCTTTCCATTTTAAAACCTAAGGGAAAAAGAAGCAACTTCAAGAAGTACAACCCCTCCATCTAGAAAATAAATGCCAGCTATGGAGATCTCTAAAGCGATGTCAGTCAGCAGTGATATACCTTAGAGAAGCACTGCAGAGAACTTTAAGGAAGGAGGAAAAGCTATTTTTTAGCTTTATTATTATTATGATTAAGAATTTTGAGTCACCACTTTGCTACACATCCTTTATTTGTAGGCTTTTACTATCTTTGTATTTTAATTTTAAGCCTTTTCTTCCCCAGAGATCATATATATGCATACAGAAAAGTTTAGGGGGGAGTGTTTTGGACATCACTTCTCTTTCTATGTCCAGTTAATAAGTAAATGAAATTAATTGAAACTACTAGTGGATGATCAAAGGCAAAGCAAACCAGTAGTTCATGAGCAACAGTTCTAAAACTCAGCTCTATCCCCCTTTGTCCTTTGTCTTTTGGCAACCTGGTCCACCACTGTGACTTTAAATAGTGATACCCAGATACTACTTTAGAAAAAAGAAACATCAATGGGAACTTCAGAGTTAGATTAACTTATATGACCCTACAAAGTGCCTTGAAAGTAGAGCATACTTTTCAAGGGGATTCATCATTGTGCTAGTAATTGATTACTACTTTTACAAGGGTTCACCAATCCACAATAACTTGTATCCAGTGACAAAGAAATCAGAATGGTAATGTTTATGTTACCATTATCATTACCATTACCATTACCAGAATACTTTGTTTATATACAACTGCTTTATAGGTGGGGCCTGCTTTTATTACTGTTTTTACAAGAGATCTAGCACAAATGGACCAGAATTGAGGAGGTAATCTAAATTAAACACACTCTGTAGCATACTGTCACCTTAATCTGGGTAGCATAAGTATTTATTGCAGTTAATCATGGCAGATACCAGAGATAGTTTTTTTCATTTTCAGAGATGTGTAAACAAAGATAGAGGCACTTAACTTTTTTTTTCTTTTTTTTTCCCCTGGAATATCTCTTTTGTCATATATTACCTAGCTAATACAATTTCAGAATTATTTTTTCCTTAAGATCTTATGGAGCTGGGATCATTTCTAAAAGTTAAAATAACTACTTTTGTCAGGACACTTTGAAACCTAACTATTAATCATGAGTATTACTTCTTAAAACTCCATATATTTTTAATAAGCTTGCTACTTCCACAAAAAATTAAAATTTAGAATTTAGTTTTTATTTTAACTTTTTAAAAACTAGGTATGTAGTAAATAAATATTAACTGACTGAAATTAAAATACTGATTCACTAATATTATTAAACTTAGTTTGGGAAGGCCAAAATATTTTTCCTCCTCAAAATCTACTTATTCAAATCATTTTACCTGTTTTATACTTCACAGAAGATAATACTGTCTAAATTTTTTGTATATATTATATATTTTTTGCTTCCATATTTGAAACTATTTTGTGATTATTTGCTCAAACTATCATGTCATTTTACAGCGGGAAGATATTTAGAGAAGGAAAGATAATGTCGAAATTATCTTTTTTATCTGACTGATGCATAATCAATGATCCACCCTCTACAGATGGCGATGAAAGCATCCAAAAAATGCTTAGATGTGACAGAGTTCATCATGCTTCACAAAAAGGACTTTTTTCATAGTATTAATGAGACTTTTAACACATACTTTCTCTAACACCCTTCTCTTCAAATCCCAAATCCCTTTAGAGCTTAATAAGCAATTTCTAAAAATAAGATACAAGAATGGTTGAAACACTAACCTCATCACATCTGGCAACAAAAATTATGCATGGCAATGTAAAGATTTTTTATATTATATTTAAAATGTAAATCCTCAGAAATCATTTTGTGTTCTAGGAATATTCTAGGGAAAAAATATGGCTTTCAGGATTTTGTCCTATTTGTGTTAATGGTCAATTTTAACTTTGAATTCTAGAACAGAGAGTTGCCACTTTATTACTTTATGACAAAAAAAGCAGAGTAGCCTTAATGGAAGAGATTTTAATTTGTTAATGAAAAAAAATTGTTCTACTATAGAATGAAATCTTCCTACTGAAAGTACTTCCTGCCTTCTACACATATTTTATTGGAATGATTTAATGCTTTACTTAAAAAAAAAAAGACATTCAATATATAAAGTTTATTTCATTATTTCCATTTTTTACCATTTCATTATTACCAATGCATGATCAATAAATAAATTACTTTAAGATACTAACTTGACATTTCATACCATTTAAACTACCATTAACTAATAAAATTCACAAACAGCCTACATTATAAAATTTCACTTAAGTTGTTGCCATTAGATTAATTGCATAAATTACAAAAGAAATACAAAATACAAAAATAATTTCTCAAATTATGAAATAAGCATCAAATTAATAGGCACTGAGTAACATTTCAGAGTCTATTCTCCTTAACTTAAAAACTGAAAACTCACGTGTACCCCAAACTAAATTTTATCAAAGGAATAAAGAAGTTACATTCTTTTTAAACAAAAATTTACTTATGTCCCTTCTATTGTTTTACTTGGAAAAAGTTCAAAAGCCACCTGAGTCATAAATATTCCAGCAACCCCTAGTGGATACTTTTGTATATACAATTTGCTTTAAGAACAGGACTAGAATTGGTAGAAAGTTGTCAAAACAGTCAAAACAAAAGGCTACCCCAAATGTTTCTGGATCATTGAGTCATAGATCTAGAACTAAATGGAACCTTAAATGTCATTAGATTAAATTCCTCACTTTACAGAGGTAGAACTGAGCATGTAAAAGTGCCCACAATCACACAATGAGAAGTTACAGCACTAGAATTTGAATCCAGATTCTACTAGGAGCACTCAGATTTTACTGAAAGCTGTTTGTTTCGCAATGAAAAGTAAAACTAACTTTTTTCAGGTATTCGTTTATTCGTTTTATTTTATGTTGATAGAAATCATCACAGAAACACAGATACAGCATTCCAAAAGGTTCAAGGTCAAACTAGCTCTAACATTGTGCTATTATAACCTATAACAATTAGTTTTAAAGCTATAAAGCAGATCTTTATAAACAATGTGATAAATAGTGTTAAGTAAAAAAGAACATGGAGGGGAGGGAGAGAGGGAAAAGGGAAGCCAGCTTTCTGTTTATTGATCCTATAATTGAATATTTATTGTTCTTTGTAGAAATTTAAGTGGACAACCCTCCCTAACATATATTGCTTTCTCTGCCTTTCTTTAATTTTGAATACAATTGTTGATTAATTTTGTCTTACTAGTTAACTAAAACACCTTCCAATGGGTGATTCTGCAACACAGAAAAAAATAAATCACAGAAGAGTCAAAACTTTCATTTCTTTGTAGATAATTTTGAATGAATGACAAGTTTTGACTCATCTACCAATTCATACTCACATTAATTTAAACAAAGACTACAAATTCAAGATGAATAAAAGAAAGAATTAAATTGCCTCAAAAATCAGCTCAAAATTTACTATCATAAATGTTACATATTATCATTAGGACTGAGCAAAAATTAGTTGAATTCCATCTTAAATTCATTCTTGGAAACATGAATTTATGAAAGACCTTAGTTGTCATCTTACATCTGTTCTCTTAACGAATTTGGTCCTTACCCATAAAAAGTATATAAATGAAACAATGTCAAAATACCTTAAATCATAAATTGATTTGCTGGACAACTAACATAATATTTAAGTATACTAAATTATGTCTGCTAAAGACAAATTAAAATTAGCAACATTTAAGATAAACTTAAAATTATGACATTTAAATTGAAAACACATGCAAAAAAAAATCCATTCTGAATGGTTAATCCCAAGTATACTCTACTTTAGTTAGAAAAATTCATCTTAAAAAATAGTAACAAAGAACTGGTATTGAAGTAAAAGAAACTAAAAAGTCTATATTTAACTTGCTGCTCAGTCATTAGAAAGGTGCCCCATAACGACCATATGTTACTCAAATATGTTATCACACCTACAATTTCATCATATGTCTCCCAAGAAATTAATTAGCTATAACTTTTTCAACTTTGACAAAAACGTCTGCATCAGTCAGATTACTAGCTGTTGCAAACATTTAAAAATTCAAAGCTTTCTTCAGCTTTTATTTAACCTTTTAATTACTACTAATCATTTAGCAACATTTAGAACATCACTCATTAGGCAGATGTCTAATTCTGTAATTTTTGAGTATTATAAATTCATTCATATGTTTTTATTTTTGGTTTATATTTATTTATTAACTTTAAGAAAAAAAGTTTCATTAAACATGTGATCCATTTAGAGAATAGATCATTTCGTGGCTATACTTGGTTAACAAAAAAATGTCAAGAGAGAAGTATATAAAATTTTAATTTTCTTCAGATAGCCTGTTTGTAAAAAGGGCATGGACTTGTAGAATGACCAGATTTTAAAACTTCTGTGGATCAGCTAACTTCAGGGAAGCTAGCATGTCAAATCACCAAAGTGAGAAAAAGAGAAGAAATCACAATCTTCAAGAGAAGTTCACTTCTGGGCAATTTAATGGTGGATCACCAAGAAGTTTTCAAGCATAGTAAATTTCAAGCTCTTCTTCTCCTTTCCCAGACTTGTTTAGAAAATATACATGAACTGACCTTTGGGAAGTTTTTAACTACTCTAGCAAATTCTAGCTCTTTCAGCAATAATTCATACACAAATCTGGCAGAACAACTTTTTACAGAACACTATCAGTACTACAGGATAATTTTCCTCCCTTTTCCTAGGCATAGACATAGTGTGAGACAAATATTTTAATTACGTAAATGTTTTCATATTAGAAAATTCTAAGTTCCCCAAGTGGTCAACAAGCTCTAATACTCGGGGTAATTCATTTTTCAAAATGACTTATTTCATTTCTAATTCACTGCTCTCTCTATATAGTTCCAACTCCCTCCCCTCCATTGTCTCAACGTAAGTGACCTAGGTGTTTAAATAAAAAGGAATCTGAGTCTCTCTACCCTATCTGGGCCTCAATTTTCTCATTTATAAAATAAAGAGGTGAGATTAGATATTTGGTCATAGGATTTAGGATCATGTCAACTAGGGTTTAGAAGGGACCTTTGGAATTAGAATCATATAAAGCACTATAATTCTAACAAACTAAAGGATGCATATTATTGTTGAAAAATGACTGATTTCTCTTAACCTTCTCAGAGATAGAATTTCTGGCCATTCAATGAACTGAATTTTAGATAAAACCAAACAAGATATTTTAGTGTAGAAAATCATCTGGTACTTAAAGCTACACAACAATCCCACCTTTTACAGGAACTCTTTATCAATCCTTCTTAAACACAGTCCCTTCCTCTATTAAATTATATCCTATTTATCCTGTAAAAAGATTGTTTATACATAGTTGTTTGCTGTCTCCTTCATTATATAGTGAACTCCAGGAGCAGAGGAACTATCTTTTTGTCTTAGGATCCCCAGTACTTAGTACAATGACTGCAAAGTAGTAGGCACCTAAATACTTTTTGACTGACTGAATACTTGTCATCCCTAGATTTGGATTATTTAAACTATTCCTTCTCTTCTGGCATCTTTCTTTACTGATAAATCTAAAAACTTTGCCTTATTTATTTATTTGCTTATTTTACTAATGATTCATGTATCAAGAATACAGGGAGCTCTGGTAATACAGTAAGAAAGGAAAGGTTGATCTGTGAGTTACTATTAAGATTGAGTTACTATTAAGTCAACCCGACTCCCGACTTCTTATATATAGTCATACAAACAACATTTATTAAATGCTAAGAAATGGGAATACAAAAATAAAAATAAAACAATTCCTGCCCATTAGGAATTCACACCCACACACGTTATCAGGAGATCATACATGGATTCCTATAGATCAAGAAATGTACATGAAAAATTAACATTCAAGTTGAGGTTTAGGGAAACCAGAGATGCTAAGAGCTAAAGGGAGAGAGAGGTACATCCCAAACCAGTACAAAAGTAAATACAGGAAACAGAGAGCTGTGTGTGATTAACATTGAGAAAATATGCTGTAGAATGTGGTCTACACGATTGTAAGAAGGATGAAAAAGAATGGTTAGAACCAATTAGCCAGAGTATTGAGATACCAAAGAAAAATTTCTATTTGATTCTGAACAGGTTGGCAGTGATGATTACTGAGTAAGGGAATGACATGATCAGACTTATATTCAATTACACAAATAGATCTGTGATCTCACTGATTTAGGAATTCCATCAGAATTTCCTTCTTCAAAAAAAGATCACAATCTACCAGTGAGTGGTCATTTTGTGAACCTCTAATTCACATCCTCCCAAAAGCTACTACCAGCTCATCTTCTCTTTGCTATATAACTGGTCTGACAACACATCCTTCACTTCTGATGTTCAAAATGGCTTACTGATTACACATTGCAACCTGCTCACATTCTCCATTTACATTTCTACGGCCTCTGTGTCATGTTCCTCTTTAGTTCTTCAGAGAAAATAGTGCAGTTTTGCTATCACAAAGCAACACATGTACTGAAATGAAAGATTTTTGCTGTTATGGGAAGCTTTGGAATCAGTATAAGAGTTTTATGCTTTTCCCAAAAACAATTCAGTCTTTCTCTTCCTCCTTTTCAATTTTGCACTCAACTTATACAAATATAGTTGGATATGCTCTGCAGGATGTTTATACAGATGCATGTTAAAATCTGCACAACAGACATTTTTCATCCATTTGATCTTTCCTGTGAGAAAGTCAAATCAATCTAATAAATCCAATAAACATTTATTAAATAGCCAACTGTATGGCAGCACTTGGGCTAACTGCTGGGGATGCAATTAATAATAATAATTTTAAAAGCAGTCTCTCCACTCAAAGGAGTTTACATTGTAAAGGGGAAAAACAATATACGCCAGAAAGTGGGATTAGTAGAGTTAAGGGAAAGACAGGTAACACCAGAGGGTACTTGGTACAGAGATATCTTGTTCTGTGAAGTTGAAACCAGGCAGGGCTGGAGATAGAAAGAGTAAATGTATTCTTTCAGTCAATCAATTAATATTTATTAAGCACCTATTATGTGCAATGCACTATTTCACTAGTATAGTGGCTGTTTGAGAAGAATAAAGAGAATAGATTGAAAAACTGTTGCAGAGGTTGAAATGACCAACTATTCCTATAAGCAGGAATAAGAGCTTGAAGGAAAATGATAAATGTTCCTCTTAAGTTAGACAAACAAGATAGTATTTCAGAGTGGAGTTGAAGAGGAAGAGTCCCTGATGAAGGTCTCATTTCTAAACTATATTGAGAAATGAGTCAAATATATGTCATTCCCCAAATGATAAATGGTCAAATAATATGAATAAACAGTTTTCAGATGAAGAAATTAAAGCTATCTAGTCATATGAAAAACTACTCTAAATCAATGATTAGAAAAATTCAAATTAAAACAACTCTGAAGTACCACTTCACACTTATCAAACTGGTTAATACAACAGAAAAAGAAAATGATGAATGTTGGAGAGGATGTGGAAAACTGCGACTCTAATGCATGGTTGGTGAGTGTCATGAACTGATCCAGCCATTCAGAAGAGCAATTTGATCTATACTTAAAGGGCAATCAAACTGTGCATATGTTTAACTAAGCAATACCATTACTAGGTCTATATCCCAAAGAGATCATAAAAAAAAGGAAAGGGACCCACAAATTCAAAAATATAGTTAGCGCAACACTTTTTGCGGTGGCAAAGAGTTGGAAATTGAAAGGATACCCATCAACTGGGAGATGGCTGAATAAGTTGTGGTATATGAATATAATGGAATATTATTGTCCTATATGAAATACTGAGCAGGCAGATTTCAGAAAAACCTGGAAAGATGTATATGAACTGATGCTAAATGAAGTGAACAGAACCAGGATAATATTCTACACAATAACAAACTGTAAGATGATCACTTTGATACACTTAATTCTCCTTAGCAATGCAATGATGAAAGCCAATTCCAAAAGACCCATGATGGAAAATAGTACTCACACACAGGAAAAAAACTGTGGAGTCTGAATGCAGATAAAAGCATACTATTTTCACTTTTTAAAATTTTTTCTCGCTTGTTTTTTGTTCTGATTCTTCTTTAACAATGTTGCTAATGTAGAAATATGTATAATAGGATTTAACATTTAAAAAATTGCCTGCCATCTTGGGTGGGAGTAAGGATGAAAGTAAAAAAAAAAAGAGGGAACTCAAAATCTTATTAAAGTGAATGCTGAAAGGTATCTTTATGTATAATTATAAAAAAACAAAATATTAAACATATCACACACCCCAAACATATAATACCCAGAACTGAACATGGTAATAGTTATTTGTATTCTGCAAAACACCAAATAACAATGTCATCACCATAAAATAAATATTACTGTTTAAAAAAAAAAGACTCCTTTTCAGAGTCCAAATAAGAGAAAAAAATTACAAATCTATACAATTAAGGGTAAAATATCAAGTAGAGAAGAAACTTAACATACCAAAAAGTAAAATTATGACATACATACTTGCTATCACTGGCAAAAGCTGAGTTAGATATAATTTCTATTACATGTGTTATGCCATGGAACTCCATGTAAAGATAAATTGGCTATACTCAATAAGAATAATATTAAGATTCTCAGATAGCATAGTTTCTTAAAATGTGATTCACAATCCTTTATGGGTTCTCATAATTAAATGTGGGGACCACAAAATTACGATTTATTAATAGTAAATGTTGGGATTTTTATACTTACTTTATATACTTATATACTTAGGGTCATAAAATTTCTCAGGCAAAAAGGGGTTGCAAGTGAAAAACATTTAAGATGCCCTGTCATATAGTAAAACAGATACAAATATTTCCACCTTCATGTTGAGGAGTGGGTAGAAATTATTACAAAGTTATTCAATTTTTTTTAAATAGTTAATACATTTAGCTAAAAATATCTAATGATTCATAGAAGGATCATTCATAAAATATTTTTCCTCTTTCACTTACTATTAACTTCTACTTAAATTCATAAAATATTTTTCCTCTTTCACTTACTATTAACTTTCACTTACTATTAACTTCTATTACAGGCTGTCATACTCCTGATCATATCTTCAATAAAAGGAAAGTTTTAATGTGATAATAACAGTAAGTTTTCATCTTGTCCATTTTTGCATCATATACAATTTTTTTTTACATTAAAATGCAACAACCATAGAATAAGCTCACACATTAAAGAGAGGAAAAAACAAAATATTAAACATATTACACACCCCAAACATATAATACCCAGAACTGAACATGGTAATAGTTATTTGTATTCTGCAAAACACCAAATAACAATGTCATCACCATAAAATAAATATTACTGTTTAAAAAAAAAAAAAGACTCCTTTTCAGAGTCCAAATAAGAGAAAAAAATTACAAATCTATATAATTAAGGGTAAAATATATAATAATGTATTAAATATTAAATATTAAATAAATAAATATTTTAAAAATATATTAATGTTTAAAATATATATTGATAAAATATATTAATAAATAAAAATATATTAAAAATAAATAAATTTTAAAACATATTAATAAGAAATAAAAAATAAATATTAATAAAAAAATAAGAAAAAAATTTTCTATCAGTCCTTACTTTCTAAAGAATATTAAACAAGAAATCCCAAAATAAAAATTCTTGAGGTGAAATGAAAAAATAAAGCTATTAATGTCATCTTATTTTTCAATTAACAAACAAAAGTAGCCTGATAGCTTCCACAGAGGAGTCAAACAGAAAGGCAGACCAGCTAAGAGAACAGCAGCTAGGAAATCTTCCAACAAGTAACACTGTGAGAAAAGCAAATACTTAGTACTCACATGTGTGTGAGAGGTGATTAACACCTTGTTTATTTTGTATCTACTGAAATAGCTTATCTGTACACATGAGAATAAGTATACTTGCAAGAGATTGTTTAATAAATTTCAATATGCAAAGAACTTATTAATTGCAACTCCAGGCTGATAAACATTTATGACATTCATAAATATTTAAGTATATATATATTAATTAATAAAAATAAATATTAATAAAAAAATAAGAAAAAAAATTTTTCTATCAGTCCTTACTTTCTAAAGAATATTAAACAAGAAATCCCAAACTCCAGTATACCTCTTCTTGAGATACATACAATTTAACTTCACATGGAATTCCATGGTATCATAACACATGTAAAGGAAATTATATAGCATTGTATTTGAAATTATGTCATTAATGATCAGCAGGATGATTTCAGAAAGGCCTGGAGAGACTTACATGAACTGATGTTGAGTGAAATGAGCAGGACCAGGAGATCATTATATACTTCAACAACAATACTATATGATGATAAATTCTGATGAACCTGGCCATCTTCAACAATGAGATGAACCAATTCAGTTCCAATAGAGCAGTAATGAACTGAACCAGCTATACCCAGCAAAAGAACTCTGGGAGATGACTATGAACCACTACATAGAATTCCCAATCCCCCTATTTTTGTCCACTTGCATTTTTGGTTTCCTTCACAGGACAATTATATAGTATTTCAAAGACAGATTCTTTTTGTACAGCAAAATAACTATATGGACATGTATGCATATATCGTATTGAACTTGTACTCTAACATATTTTAACATGTATTGGTCAACCTGCCATCTGGGGGAAGGGGTGGGGAGAAGGAGGGAAAAAGTTGGAACAAAAGGTCTTGCAATTGTCAATGCTGTAAAATTACCCATGCATATATCTTGTAAATAAAAAGATATAATAATTTTTAAAAAAGAAATCATGTCATTAAAGATTTATGTGGAAGAAACAAAATCTTAATTTCTAGGAATCAGATAAAAATATAATCATAAAAATCATAGTCGTGAGATTAGTACTGCTTAGTCATTTAGCAATACTCTAAGGTCTAATAGAACATATGGATTATTTAAATTCTTAAAGGGACATGCCTGGCATAGAAAGGTACAAGATAGGCAGGTATCAGAGGTAACTGCAATAAAAAACGTTTTACATGCACACTAAGATGTAAGGTCCCTAGATTCACTCAGGGAAAGAATGAATGGGCATGAATGAAAGGACAAGGTCTTAAAAAGAGAAGTAGGAAAATGCTTAAAAAAAAACCTTTATAATTTTATATAAATTCAGATTTACTTAACAAAAAGAACATCTCTTTTAAAGATGAATTATATGAAGATAAATATGAATTATTGTTTTTTCAAATGTATGCAACTGCTGGTATGATTAATAAAATAAAGTTATAGAACCCTTAAGCTTTTATGACTCTTTTCTTATTCAGTATGTAATAATATTTTATCTACTAGCATGTATGTATCTGAGAAATGTTTTGATATCCAAAATGGGGTCTTTTGATTTGTAAGATGAAGCAATGCCCTTCCCACAACCTCAAAATTAAAAGAAACATCCCAAATGTTATAATCAAAGTTGTAACATAAAGATAACAAGTATTGTACTCAAAGAAAATGAATGAAAAACTCCCAAATTAAAAAAAAAATGCCTAAGTTTCCTAAGCTTTGTAGAAATAAAGACAACTAAATAATTGAAAAAAAATTAATTGTTGACAGGTAAGTAAATACAATATCATAAAAATGACAACAGTACCTAAATTCATTCAATACTTTATCAATCAAATGACCAAAGTATTATTTTACAGAGCAAAAGAAAAAAGTGAAATTCATATGGAAAAACCAAAGCTCAAGAATCTTAAAGGTAATAATGAAAAAAGTGGGAAGGGAAGAGGAGGCCTTTCAAAACCAAATCTCAAACAGTACTTCAAGGCAATATTTATTA
Source organism: Antechinus flavipes (assembly GCF_016432865.1). Lineage (NCBI taxonomy): Eukaryota > Metazoa > Chordata > Mammalia > Dasyuromorphia > Dasyuridae > Antechinus > Antechinus flavipes. Next base: position 86,149,369 of record NC_067401.1, on the reverse strand, counting down.
AAATGAAATCAAAGTAATTTAATATATAATACACAGAAATAAATAGTGAAGTATGATTTTTTTTATACACACAAATCAGTGCGCAATTTATTTAAAAAGAAAGTCATTCTAATGAGGAAGAAGGGAGGAAAGATTCAGTGCCACCTAACTTAAATGTGAGTAGAAAAGAGAAATAAGTTCTTTAGTATCCCAATATGTATGATGAAGAAGAGGATGGCTATGGCATATGGCTATGGCAAAGCAAAACTCTAACATACTACAAAAGCCAGGCATTATGCTAGAGGCTGAGAATAAAAATTCCTAAGTGAGAAAGTCCCTGACCTAGAAGAGCTTTTATTCTACTCAGGGTATAAGAAAGTAACACATACTCAGATAAGTTAATGCAAGAAGTACAAAATGAATTCAAAAGATTTTTTTTAGGAGGGAGCAATGACAACTGATGGAATTGGGAAAGATTTTTTAATGAGGAGGCACTTGAATTCAATCATGAAAGAATTAGGGATTTCAAGGACAGAACATATTGGTCATATAGGGGAAAAGAATTTGAAAGAAATAAGATGAGAAATAAATGTCATATATAGTAAACAAGCAGATCAGTTTAACTAGGAGGACATTAGAGGAGAAAAATAATATATCACCCTAGAAGTAATTAAAAGTCAAATTAAAAAGGACTTCTATCTTAGAGACAGAAAAAGCTACAAAAATTTATGCAAAAGGGAATTTTGTGATTTAGGAATATCAACTTGGTAGTTGTGTGGAAGATGAATTAGAGAGGGAAGGGGCTGTTTACATGTGAAAGATTATTCTAAATACTAGAAAAAAGGAACTAAAGCACATTTTCAAAGGGTGTGAAAGTTAAAGGAGTTCATAATAAATTTTTTTTTCTTGGAAATAGATTATGTTAGGAAATGATATTCTCTAAGTGAAGGTGGATTTCCTAGTAGTACATCCAACATCAAGAAATGGGCAAAGAGGTCTCAGGTTGAGCAGCATTTACAGTTGGATAGGGACAAAGCTATAAAAATAGACTAAACCAACTGAACAAGCCTTGAACTAAAGAAAGTAGGTAGAACCAAGATTCATGATTCAGGAGACAGCTAATTACCAGAACACACCATGCTCCTTTCTTCATGACTTGCTATTTCTAGAGCTGAGGTTGCTCAGCAAAATAAAATATACACTCAAAGAAGATAGAATATTAACTATAAAACAGAAATAGCATACATCAGAAAGTTTATATAATATGTGTGACTCCTGGAATCACAAAAAGTAGGATATAGCCAAAAAAATAAAAAGACAGCAACAGCAACATGCTAGAAACTCTGCCAAGTGCTAGAAATACTAATACAAGCAGAAAGAAAAACAAGTCCTACCCTCAAGAAGCCAACATTCCAATGACTGAATATAGCACATAAAAAAGAAGCTGAAAAGGGAATGGAAGCAAAAGTAAATAGGGTTACAGAAGAAGCCCAGAGGGTAGCCCCGAAAAGAATGAGACATCCCTCCTTTAGGCATCCGCCATAAATTAAGGTTCTGAGAGAATCCACCCAACTCAGAGGGAAAGGCCAACAAGGTGAAGGAGATTTCCAATAATTGAATTCCAAGGCTATGTTGAGATTCAAGATGAAGGCTGAGATATGGTAGAGAAAGGCCAGGGTGCAGCCTACAAAATTCAGCAACATGGAACATAGGAATAGAGAAATCATATGGTTAAAATAATCCAGGATTGAAACTGGGAAATGAAGCAGGAATGGGACAAAGGGATAAGGAAATCAAGGATTGAAAGGCAAAATAAAATTGATCTAGTTAGCCACCACTAAGAATTCTGAAGGCAGGAGAGTGAAGTAAGATCAAGTTGACAGCCTGGAAAAAATGTGATATATATAGATATTAGAGGTGACATTGAGAATTGAGAACCGGTTTAGAATGGATAAGACTCGGAAGAGACAAAAAGATAAGAAGCTATAGTCACGGAGAAAAATATCAAAATTACATACTGTGGTGGTAAGAATTGTGTGTGATAATAAAATGAAGGGTATAATTATCCCCAAGTGTAACTAAGAGTAGCTTATGAAAGTTGGAGAGGGTGATGAAATGTGAACTAAGAATATTTGAATTCTCAAAGAGTAGGGGAAGAGAAGACTAGGAGAGAGAGGAAGACTATGAAGTTTTACAAGCTCCTTGATAAAAGAAAAATTACCTAGATGTCAGCATATCCAAAGGTTTTTACACACCCACACTCCCCCCAAAACACCTTAAAATGAACCTCAAAGGAGAAAAGATTACTAACTGATGCTTGCAGAAGAGTCTATAAGTGCCAGTAAAGAAAAAGCATTTCTATTCTAGATCCAATGTTCTGGTCATCAGGACAGATAAATCTAGTACTGAAAAGAGTAAAGAGTTGTGCAGGCTTTGGAGGAAGCCAGATTTTTTTTTTTTTATTTAATAGCTATTTATTTACAAGTTATACGCATGGGTAATTTTACAGCATTGACAATTGCCAAACCTTTTGTTCCAATTTTTCCCCTCCTTATCCCCACCCCACTCCCCTAGATGGCAGGATGACCAATATATGTTAAATATATTAGAGTATAAATTAAATACAAAATAAGTATACATGTGCAAACCATTATTTTGCTGTACTAAAAGAATCGGACTCTAAAATATCGCACAATTAGCCTATGAAGGAAATCAAAAATGCAGGTGGGCAAAAATATAGGGATTGGGAATTCAATGTAATGGTTCTTAGTCATCTCCCAGAGTTCTTTTGCTGGGTGTAGCTGGTTCAGTTCATTACTGCTCCATTGGAACTGTTTGGTTCATCTCATTGCTGAGGATGGTCAGGTCCATAAGAATTGATCATCATATAGTATTATTGTTGAAGTATATAATGATCTCCTGGCCCTGCTCATTTCACTCAGCATCAGTTTGTGTAAGTCTCTTCAGACCTTTCTGAAATCATCCTGTTGGTCATTTCTTACAGAACAATAATATTCCATAATATTCATATACCACAATTTATTCAGCCATTCTCCAATTGATGGGCATCTACTCAGTTTGTGGTTTCTGGACACTACAAAGAGGGCTGCCATAAACATACAGACCTTTTCCCTTCTTTAGTATCTCTTTGGGGTATAAGCCCAGTAGAAACACTGCTGGGTCAAAGTGTATGCACAGTTTGATAACTTTTTGAGCACAGTTCCAAATTGCTCTCTGAAGATTTTTCCCTTAACCTGAATTCCTGATTTCGGCTGACTTTAAATACGCGGTCATTACATTTGGCGCCCAACGTGGGGCTGTTTTTCATTCCCTGTGGCAAAACTGTCCATTCATATCTTTTATAAGGCTCAGCTAAGTTAACGCTGGGCACTGAAAAGGTAAATCTTTTCATATCCTCCTTATCCAGAGGGATAGAATAGAAACAATCCTTAATATCGATGACCCAAAGAGGCCACTCTCTAGGCAATTGAGTAAGAGATGGAAGTCCAGGCTGAAGAGTTCCCATAGTTTCCAAAGATCCAAAGTCCAGTGTGGATAGAACAGTGGCCCTTAGGTAGCGATAAAATTCAGGCCTTATTAGATATAGTACAGGAACAGCTTGAACAAGAACATTTACAACCTTCTCTAAGTCCTTGGAATTCCCCAGTGTTCGTTGTAAAAAAGAAATCAGGAAAATGGAGGATGCTCACTGATTTAAGAAAAGTAAATGAACAGATGGAAACTATGGGAACTCTTCAGCCTGGACTTCCATCTCCTACTCAATTGCCTAGAGAGTGGCCTCTTTGGGTCATCGATATTAAGGATTGTTTCTATTCTATCCCTCTGGATAAGGAGGATATGAAAAGATTTGCCTTTTCAGTGCCCAGCGTTAACTTAGCTGAGCCTTATAAAAGATATGAATGGACAGTTTTGCCACGGGGAATGAAAAACAGCCCCACGTTGGGCGCCAAATGTAATGACCGCGTATTTAAAGTCAGCCGGAGTCAGGAATTCAGGTTAAGGGAAAAATCTTCAATATTTATTGAAGTGAAGAGGTGAATAAAGATTGCGATAGAAAATATAGGCAAGAAAGATTGCAATAGCAAATATAGGCAGTTGCGACAGGAAGCCAGCTATGAGAGAGCGACGAGAGCCGAGCCAACCGTGGCAATGGCAGTCCCAAAAGTCTCTCCTCCCCTTCCTTTTCCACTCCCCTGCCTCCACCCACCAAAATCGTCATTTCCTATACAACACATCAGGACTTGCACAAAGAGTGGGTGGGGGCCATTCTTTCTCCAAGCTTATATATTAATAGAGTATGGTCCAATTACTATTTAGCCTCATGTGCTTGGGACCTCAGTGCATCAACTCAAGACTCAGCCCATTACATCTCTCCAGAATGGCTGGATGTATTCACAATTCTACCAACAATGTATTAATGTCCCTGTTTTCCCGCATCCCCTCCAACATTCCGCATTATCTTTCCCTATCATTCAAGCCAATCTGACAGGTGTGTAGTGGTATCTCAAAGTTGTCTTAATTTGCATTTCTCTGATTAATAATGACTTGGAATATCTTTTCATATGGCTAGAAATAGTTTCAATTTCTTCATCTGAGAATTGTCTGTTCATATCCTTTGACCATTTATCAATTGGAGAATGGCTTGATTTTTTTATAAATTAAGAGTCCATTCTCTATATATTTTGGAAATGACGCCTTTATCAGAACCTTTGACTGCAAAAATGTTTTCCCAGTTTATTGCTTCCCTTCTAATCTTGTCTGCATTAGTTTTGTTTGTACAAAAATGTTTCCATTTGATATAATCAAAATTTTCTATTTTGTGATAAGTAATGATCTCTTGGTCTTCTTTGGTCACAAATTCCTCTTCCACAGGTCTGAGAGGTAAACTATCATGTTTTCCTCTAATTTATTTGGAATCTCATTCTTTATGCCTAGGTCATGAACCCATTTTGACCTTATCTTGGTGTATGGTGTTAAGTGTGGGTCAATGCCTAGTTTCTGCCATGCTAGTTTCCAATTTTCCTAGAAATTTTTTTCAAACAGTGATTTCTTATCCCAAAAGCTGAGATCTTTGGGTTTGTCAAACACTAGAGTATTGAGGTTATTGACTGTTTTGTCCTTTGAACCTAACCTATTCCACTGATCAACTAATCTATTTCTTAGCCAATATCAAATGGTTTTGGTGACCGCTGCTTTACAATATAATTTTAGATCTGGTTCAGCTAGGCCAACTTCATTAGATTTTTTTTTTCATTAAATTCCCTTGAAATTTTTGACCTTTTGTTTTTCCATATGAATTTGTTGCTATTTTTTCTAGGTCATTAAAATAGTTTTTTGGGAGTCTGATTGGTATAACACTAAACAGATTAATTTAGGTAGTATTGTCATCTTTATTATATTTGCTTGCCCTATCCAAGAACATTTAATATTTATCCAGTTGGTTAGATCAGACTTTATTTGTGTGGAAAGTGTTTTGTAGTTTTGCTCATAAAGTTTCTGATTTTCTCTTGGCAGATAGATTCCTAAGTATTTTATACTATCAGTAGTTACTTTAAATGGAATTTCACTTTGTAACTCTGACTGTTGGATTTTGTTAGTGATATATAAGAATGCTGATGACTTATGTGGGTTTATTTTGTATCCTGCAACTCTGCTAAAGGTGTAGATTATTTCTAATAACTTTTTAGTAGACTCTCTGGGGTTCTCTAAGTATACCATCATATCATCAGCAAAGAGTGATAATTTGGTTTCCTCACTGCCCACTTTAATTTCTTTAATCTCTTTTTCAACTCTTAGTGCCAAAGCTAGCATTTCTAAAAAATACTGAAAAGTAACGGTGACAGTGGGCAACCTTGTTTCACTCCTGATCTTATTGGGAATGGTTGCAGTTTGTCCCCATTACATATGATGCTTACTGATGGTTTTAAATAGATGCTGATTATTTTAAGGAAGAGTCCATTTATTCCTATACTCTCAAGTGTTTTTAATAGGAATGGATGTTGGATTTTATCAAATGCTTTTTCTGCATCTATTGAGATGATCAAATGGTTTTTGTTAATTTGGTTATTAATATGGCCAATTATACTGATAGTTTTCCTAAAATTGAACTAGCCTTGCATTCCTAGTATAAATCCTACTTGATCATGGTATATTATCCTGGAGATGATTTTCTGTAGTCTTTTTTGCTAATATCTTATTTAAGATTTTAGCATCAATATTCATTAGGGAGATTGGTCTATAATTTTCTTTCTGTTTTCAATCTACCTGGTTTAGGTATCCGTAGCATGTGTGTGTCATAAAAGGAATTTGGTAGGACTCCTTCATTCCCTATTTTATCAAATAGTTTATATAGCACTGGGGCTAATTGTCTTTAAATGTTTGGTAGAATTCACATGTAAATCCATCTGGTCCTGGGGATTTTTTCTTAGGGAGTTGATTAATAGCTTGTTCTATTTCTTTTTCTAAAATGGGACTATTCAAGCAATTTACTTCCTTCTCTGTTAATCTGGGAAGCCTATATTTTTGGAGGTAATCATGCATTTCACTTAGGTTATCAAATGTATTGGCATAAAGTTGGGCAAAGTAACTCCTTATTATCTCTCTAATTTCCTCTTTATTGGTGGAAAGTTCTCCCTTTTCATTTTTAAGACTACTAATTTGATTTTCCTCTCTCCTTTTTCTAATCAGATTTACCAAAGGCTTATTTATTTTATTGGTTTTTTTCATAAAACCAACTCTTAGTTTTATTTATTAGTTCAATAGTTTTTTTTTTTTACTTTCAATATTATTTTCTCCTTTTAATTTTATAATTTCAAATTTAGTATTTGATTGGAGATTTTTAATTTGGTCTTTTTCTAACTTTTTTAGTTTCAGGCCCAATTCATTGATCTTCTCTTTCTCTATTTTATTCAAGTAAGCCTCTAAGAATATAAAATTTCCTCTTATTAATGCTTTGGCTGCATCCCACAAATTTTGGTATGATGTCTCATCATTGTCATTATCTTGAGTGAAATTATTAATTGTGTCTATAATTTGCTGTTTCACCCAATCATTCTTTAAGATGAGATTATTTCGTTTCCAATTACTTTTTGGTCTATTTACCCCTAAATTTTTGTTGAATGTAGTTTTTAATCACATCGTGATCTGAAAAGAAAGCATTTACTATTTCTGCCTTCCTGCATTTAATTTTGAGATCTTTATGTGCTAATATATGGTCAATTTTTGTATAGATTCCATGAACTGCTGAGAAGAAAGTATATTCCTTTCTGTCTCCATTCAGTTTTCTCCATAGATCTATCATACCTAATTTTTCTAATATTCTATTTACCTCTTTAATTTCTTTCTTATTTGTTTTGTGGTTTGATTTGTCTAATTCTGAGAATGTAAGGTTGAGATCTCCCACTATTACAGTTTTGCTGTCTATTTCTTCTGGCAACTCTCTTAACTTCTCCTTTAGGAAGTTAGATGCTATATCACTTGGTGCATGTATGTTTAGTATTGATATTTCTTCACTGTCTATGCTACCCTTTAGCAAGATATAGTTTCCTTCCTTGTCTTTTTTAATTAGATCAATTTTTGCTTTTGCTTGATCTGAAATAAGGATGGCTACCCCTGCTTTTGTGACTTCACCTGAAGCATAATAGATTCTGCTCCAGCCTTTTACCTTTACTCTGTATGTATCTTCCTACTTTAAATGTGTTTCCTGTAAACAACATACTGTAGGGTTCTGACTTTTGATCCAGTCTGTTATCCGCCTCCACTTTATGGGAGAGTTCATCCCATTCACATTTGTGGTTAAAAGGACTAATTCTGTATTTCCTGCCATCTTATTATCCCCAGATTATGCTTTTCTTTTACTTGCCCCTCCCAACCCACTTTCCCAGTTTTAAACTTATGTGCCCCACTTGTATCACGTCGCTCACCCTCTTTAGGATCCCTCCTTCCCCCCCTTTGAATCACTTCCCCTTTATTGTACCCTTCCCTTATTACTCTTTTCCTTTTTCCTTTTCCTCTCCCCCTTTTTAATGAGGCGAGAGAGGATTTTCTGTAAAACAAGTATGTCAATTATTTTCTCTTTGAACCAACTCTGATGAGATTAAGATTCACACAATGTTCCTCCCCCTCTCTGAATTCTCTCAGATATGTAAGTTTCCTTTGACTCTTCATGGGATGTAGTTTCCCTCTTTTTATCCTCTCTTTTACCCTTTTCTGACATCCCTTTTCCCTTTTCCATAACTACTTCTCTTTTTTGTTATATCAGTAAAATCAAATTATACATATAGTCTTTTTGTATATCCACAACAGAAATACAGTTCTCAAGGGTTTCTTTTACCTTTTCTGCTTCTCTTGAGTTTTATGGTTGGAGATCAAATTTTTTGTTTAGTTCTGGTTTTTTCCTTAAAAACAAATGGAATTCATCTGTTTCATTAAATGTCCATCTTCTTCCCTGGAAGAAAATGCTCAGCTTAGCTGGATAGTTTATTCTTGGCTGCATTTCAAGTTCTTTTGCCTTTCGGAATATCAGATTTCAGGCCCTTCGATCCTTTAATGTAGAGGCAGCCAGATCTTGGGTGATCCTTATTGTGACACCTCAGTATTTGAATTGTTTTTTTCTGGATGCTTGTAATATTTTTTTCTTAATCTGATAGTTGTGAAATTTGGTCACAATATTCCTAGGAGTTTTTATTTTAGGGTCTTTTTCAGAAGGTGTTGGATGAATTCTTTCAATGCCTATTTTACCTTCTGATTCTATTACCTCTGGACAATTCTCTTTGATGATTTCCTGTAAAATAGTATTTAGGCTCTTTTTTTCATCATAATTTTCGGAAAAACCAATTATCCTCAGATTATCTCTTCTAGATCTATTTTCCAGGTCTGTCCTTTTTCCAAGTAGATATTTCATGATTTTTTCCAACTTAACCTTTTTTTGGTTTTGCTTGACTGATTCTTGCTGTCTCAATGAATCATTGGTTTCTATTTGTTCAGTTTTGATTTTTAATGAGTTATTTTCTTTATTAGTTTTTTTTACTTCTTTTTTTATATGTCCAATTGAGTTTTTAAATAAGTTATTTTGCTCTATGGAATTTTTTTCCATTTCACTAATTTTTTTTTTTAGTGAATTATTTTCTTTTTCCAATTCACAAATCCTACTTTCTTGTAAATTCTTTGTCTTTTCCAATTCATAAATCCTACTTTCTAATGAATTCTTTTATCTTTTCCAATTCACAGTTCTCACTTTCCTGAACGTTTTTTACTTTTTCCAATTCACAAATTCTGTTTTCCTGCACTTCCTGGGAATTTTTTACCTTTTCCAATTCATATTTCAGCAAGTTGTTATTTTCTTGCAAAGCTTCTCTTTCCTTTCCCCATTTTTCTTCTAACTTTCTTTTTGAGACTTTTAATGGTTTCTTCTAGGAGAGCGTTATGTAAAGGGGGACAGGTAACATTTCCCTTTGGGATACTGTATGGAGACTTGTTTGCTATTAGTGTCCTCAGGGTTGCAAACCTGCTCTTTTTCTGTATAGAAGCTATCAATCGTCCTTTTAATTTTTTTTACTCATTTTTAAAGCCTTTAGGGTCTGCCTTCAGGGCAAGGGGGTTACCAGCTTCCTCTGCAAAGCAGGGAAAGATGTAAACAGGTTTCAGGCAGGGAGGTATGGGAGTGCTCTGGGCAAAAGTTCCCCCTCTCCCAACTGGAAGTGATTCAGAAGTGCCCAGTGGAGAACCCCAATGCATGGTTTAGCAACTGTCCTAAGGCTAGGGACTAAGCAGTAAAAGTGTCACTACCCCAGACCAAAGCCCACCTTGCAGTTGTAGGTATTAGCAACCCTGCTCAAACTGGAAGTGTGTCTGCCCCAAAGCAAATCGTGCTGCCAAAGTTCTATTGCCCCAGGCTGAGCCCCCCACTGTGCAGATTAGGGGCTGCCCCGGGCTGTGCCCCCTTGCTGTGCAGGTTCGCAACTACCCCAAGGAAAAGCCCCATACTGCGGGTGGGGGCTGCAAGGCTGTGCTGCGATCTGTGCTGTCACTTCCAGTTGGTTTTGAGTGGGTAAAGCATTTTTTTTAGAGGTTTAGAATTCTCTGTTGATCTGTTTTGTAAACAGGGTAGAGAAATCAGTCTATGCCAATGTTATCTCTGTAATTTTTCTAACCACAGAGACCACTCCTGACCAGTCTGCACAATATGCTCGCCTCTAGTTCTCCCCCCTGCTTGTGCTGATCTTCTCCCCGGCCCCTCAAGACAAACTTTTTCTGAGAAAATTTCAGATTACCTTCGGCTGGTGAGTTGTACTTCAAGTCTTCATGGTTTTTACCAGTCAGTCACTATTTTTGAGGCTGAATTAAATATTGGTTGTGAGGGTATCAGAGAGCCTAGAAAGTCGCATGTGCCTTCTCCGCCATCTTGGCTCTGCCCCCCAGGTTTCTGATATACTACAAAGAGATGAAAAGTTTTTAGCCAATAGAATAAGGCTTCCAGAGGGGAAAAAATGAATGAGTTCAGTGGGACAGAAATTTAGGAGAGATGGACATGGGATAAGTATAGATTTTGACCTAGACATCCTAGGAAAATTGTGAAGAGAGCCACAGAGCAGTTGGTTGTTATAACTCAGAAAGTAACAGCTGATGATGGCAAATTTGAAATCTTGCCCTAGTCTTCACTCAAGGTTGTGTATTATTAACTCCCTTGGGGCAGGCTGTAGAGGATCTTTGATTCTAGTGGTAACAAATAAGGAGGAGGAGTAAGAGGGAAGTTCTAGGCTGTAGCTAATATCATGATCAGAAAAGGGGTTCATACAATCCTGGGGTCTTTTGGTTATATGCAATTAACAGAAACTACTACAGGATTAGATGTATTCCTTATAACTGGGATGGTATTATATACTATGGATACAAAGATGGATCTACACGAGGAAAACAATTAGCAAAACGAAATGATAGCAACTATAATATAGTATTTTATGATAAACCTTTAAAAGCACAGACATGAAATGATCCATTTTAGTACAATGAAAAGTACTCATCTAAAACCAACAGCTAAAATTATTTGCAATGGAAGGATGTTGGATGCGTTCCCAATAAATATGGGAATAAAACCAGGATTTCCATAGCTAGATAGCCTGGTAGATAAAATACAGAATTATGAGTCAGGAAGATCTTCACCATTTCCTAGATGTTTGATGCTGGGGGAAATGACTGTAATTGTTCTCTGAGTTTCAAATTAAAATGGGGATAATAATAATACTTCCTTACAAGATCTCTCAAAGAGAAAATAAAATTATCCCTATTTGAAGATGGCATGATGATTTATATAGAAGAACTAGCTCCATATCAAGTAATAACAGAGAAAACAAAGTAATTAATAACTTTTGTAAAATATCAAAATGTCAAATAAATCATTAGCATTTATATATAGAAATTTTTAAAAACAAAAGAAATTAATAGAGAAATCTCATTCAAATAAGTACTAAGATTCACTTTTGATATCAACATAGCAAGATACCAAAACAAGTATAAAACCATAATCATGGTTCTTGGCTGGGCAACAGCAATATAATTAAAATTATATTGCTATCAGATTTAGTACTATACCAATGAAACTGCCATGGGGTTACCTCATGGAACTAGATCAAGCAATAACAAAATTAATTTAGAAATTTAGACTCTCAAGACAAATAATGACAAAAAATTTTTTCATTAATTATAATGAGATCAGTGGAAAAGGAAAGCAAGTATGAAAAATATGTATGTAACAAGTATGAAACATATTGCCTTATGTTTTGTATTTTAAATTTTCATATTGAATCACTCACTGTTCAATTACCAAATACAAATTTCAGGGGTAGAGGGAGAAGATTATCTATTAGGTGAGAACTAGGAAAAATAGAAAACAGTTCAGCAGAAATTGTATTTATGCTAGCATCTTATCTAAAATGCTATAATAAATTCCAAATGGATATACAACCAAAACATTCAAAAGTCACATAAAAACAAAATTAAGAAACAGAAGAGACTATTTTCACAAGGTAGAGAAAATCTTAATGAAACAGTGGATGAAAGATAAAACTAATGTTTTATGTTAGAAAAGATTAAGATAAAAGTAATGAAATTAGAATAAAAGAAACTATAAAATGGGGAAAATATTTGTATTAAATATTTCTGACAAAGTAATACATGAAAATGCCACAAATATATTAATAGGACCAAGAGTCATTCCTTAATAGATTCATAATTAAAAGATACAAATACAAGTTATTTTCAACATAATTGCAGGCTGTCCTAAATCATTAATGATAAAAGTAACAAATTAAAGCCATTTTGATATTTCTCTTCATAGACATCAAATTGACAATGAAGATAAAAGGCAGAAACAGTTATTGTTGGAGTGACTTGAGGAAAGACAGGGCGTATTTATATACTATTGTGAGATCTGTGAACTCTTATAACTATCCTGGAAAACCATTTGAAATATTAAAGTCACTAAACTAACAGTCACTTAAAAAAAAAAAAAAAAACAACTTTAACCTTATGTTTCTGTTACTGGGAACATACCCCTATAAAGAAATCAGAGTCAGAATTCTCTATATATCATAAAATGTTGATAACATTATTTTTTCGTGGTAGAAAGAAAATGGAGAAAAATCAGATACCTGTTGAAGAACAATGAGACAAACTGTGCTATGTTAATGCAAATTATTATTATATACTAAGAAACAAAAATATGAAGAATTTAGAGAAAACTGAAATACTTGTATAACGTGATGAAATCAAGTATACAGAACCAAAAGAACAATGTACAAAAATAAGCAGAAAACTGTAAATGAGAAAAAAACAATAAAAGGAAACCAAATTAGAAATCCCAAAGACCAGTCTTGGGTCTTAGAAAACTAATGACGAAATACAACTCCTTCCTTTCAAATTGGGGGTCCTTAGCTATGAAATTTTCCATATACTATAAGAAACAGATGCTAATTTTTTGGTTTGGTTTAATAGATTTTTCTTTGTTATAGGAGGGTTCAGTGAAATGGTGTGTGTGTGATCTCTATAAATGATTTGTGTGTGTGAAAGCATCAATAAATCTTATTTAAAGAACAAAGGAAAAAAATTATTTCCACCAATAAAGGAAGAGATGCTCAAACATGAAAAGTCTAGAAACCACTTTCTCTAAAAACTGATCTATTTTTTTAAAGTTGATTATAATTTAAACTATCACACACACACAAATTTAAAAATCCCAGAATTACAGGTTACACACACACACACACACACACACACACACAAGATCACATTTGATCTTCTCTTCTCTTTCAAAATATACTCATCACCATTATTATTGGGTACCTTTAAGTTTGTTTTTGTTTTTTTCATTGCTGCTAATTAATTAAAGTAAATCTACTTGCTTACAATTCATATTTTATTTTTTTCTCTTGTGGATCACAGAATTTGTTACTATTTTTATGATAATGTAACCTTGTGTCTTTGATTTCTCTAAATTTCTCTTTAGCATATGATACTTTAATCAGAATTTATGGGTCTTTTTGCCAAGGTACTAAAATTAAATATATCAAAATATGGAATTTGTATTTCCTTAAAAATAAAAAAATCTAAAATTCCCATTAAAATATGTACCTTAATTTTAATCTCACAATTTCTCATTCATTAATGTTATTTTATCACTATCATCAAACACATGAGTCTAACTCTAGTATTTAGTTGGTTCCCGGCCCCCTCCACCCACAATCACAAAATACAAATTTACAAGACACTATTAGTTCAAATGCTGCAACAGTTGAACCCTGTTCCTATGGCAGACTAGGATAAAAAGAATCAAGCCTTATACACTGTCTTTATGGCCCACACCAAGTCACCTAAAAGATAACCATATTCATTCTTCAATTTTTTTTTCTGTTACTATGAAGCAATGACTGCTTATTTTTTTCAATTCCCAGTCCAAATTCTCAGTCACTCACCCGCCCGCCATCTTATGAATCTTGTGCTTCCTCTCCTCCTGTAGGCTCCACCAAAGAGGTCTCTATAAAGTAAATGTGGAGACAATTATTGCCAAAAATAACAGAATATAGGATTCTTAATAGATCTAGAAAGGATAATTTTGGAAACCCTAATCTACTTGTTTGCTTAAAAAGCAAAATCTGAATTTAGAAATTAGAAATGTAGAGCAAAATTTCTTTGTTTCATTATATGAAAAGATGTTCAATTAATAGTAGAAAACTCAAAATATTTTTAAAGAATAAATTTAGAAGCTCTACAAACAGAATCTTAAATTCTCTTGGTTAATAAAGACTTAAAAGATGCTGCTGCTTTCCTGGACTATCTTCCTCACCAAAATCTATCTGATATGTAAGACACTGAAATGTATGTGGTTATGCTACACAAAAGCAGAAAAATTCTTGTTATGAAATAACTTTTGGATAGAAAAATAGACCATAATTCCAAATAATGTCATAGATCTTAGTAATAATAATAATAAAGCTAAATATCTGATAGTAAAGATGTTAAAAATAAGAATAATATCACCTGAGGAGGAAGGATAGACCTATAGATGAGGTAGGTCAAAAAGTACTTCAGAACTAATTATAAACCAATAATTGTTTTATTTTCTTTTCACTAACTGTTAAGCACAAATCCAAAAAAAAAAAAAAAATGGTAGGAAGAATATCAGTGTACCTCTTGCCTACTTTCACTCAAATCAATTGAAATTCATTTCATCACTACTTCTAACATCTTTGTTGTCCACCATTTCTTCCAACTTTTTTTTTTTTCCCGTTATGGGAAGGATAATTAGACTGGGACACGTTAGTGGATCCCCACAGGTTCAGATTAATACATTAGTCTGGTAGATGTTCCTTCTGAGAAACTGGATGGCCCCAAAACACATTAAATACACTAACATTTACCAGGTCTTTGCATTTTAACCACCACTTGTAATAAAATATAATACATCTAATAAAAATGATGATAACTCAATTATTCAGAATGGCAGCAGGAGTACTCTGAAGAATCCAGTTTTCTGAAATAGAATGTCTATTCTTTAAACATTGAAAGTAGTTTTATTACAGTTATACTTCAATGACTCATAAAAGCATGAAATGATTTTTTAAAAGTTCTTAAAGCTTATGTCAACAAAGGATAATTGGGGAACCTTTTTTTCTGCCAAAGGCCATTTGGATATTTATAACATTATTGCAGGTCACACAAAATTGTCAACTTATATATAACACAAGAAGTGGGATGTTGCTGTGTGCTCATTCCTTGGAGTTACCTTAGCAAATGATTTCATGCAGGGTGGATGTGATAAACTCTGGCAAGGCCTATCAAGCTAGAAAGACTTCAAATGTCTGTTCTCCAAGGACCAACGCAAATACGAGAAGGTTGGCCACCAGGTAAACACTCTTGGAGGGGGGTGGGGGGGTGGGAGGGGAGGAGAGGGCTGCAGCAATTCATAAAGAATCACAAAGAAGGAAGGAGCTGTAATAAACATTGGTAGCAGAAGTACCCACACCATGAAGTGCTGAAGGATCTTATATTTATTTGTATACTGTTTTTTTTTCCCCAAAGCACTTTAAATATTCTTTTCATTTGATATTTACAAAAAAAAAAAAAATTCTATCTCACAGTTAGGTATAATTATCCATACCTTATAAAGAGAGTAAAGATAAGAAAATCTCAAAGACTTGTCAAAACTTGATTTTCTGATTTCTAATCCAGTACCCATTAACTATTGCTAGAAAATCAATGTAAAATTATAATTCATATTTTCCCCTAAGGCACTGTAATAAATTGCCTTCTTAATGTCTTAAATTGATCACTATGATGAATAACTGACATCTCCGAAGTATTCATGACATCCTCATGTCATGCTACTATATTCTAACTTTATTCTCCAACAAGGCACTTAATTACCACATTGGGCCCCTGGTGCACCCCCTAGAACCACCAAGATGTTCTCTGTCAATCTTAGCACTATATCTGCCTTCACTGCATAAACAATAATTAAATCAACTTTATCATTCCTGGAGAGGATGTCAATCAATTACCCTAACTGCACTTATCATCCAAATGACTTGCTGACAAAAACACTCTTTTCTGGTTATTGTTGCCCATATGCATTGTCTTCCCCTATTAAAGTGTAAGCTTTCTGAGGACAGGGATTTTTAAAAAATATATATCCACACATAGTAAAGCTCTTTTCATTTTAATGGACAATCCTTTAACTTTTTAGTATTATTCAAAACATTTTCTTTTTTTTTTTCTAAATCAGTAGTCACTTCATCTTCTATGAGCATAAGCAGAAAAGAGCTCTGAGCTTACAAGCACAAAACTGAGGGTGGATTCCTATTTCCATCGATTAATCTTTCTGTGAGCCCGAATAAAACACTTGTTTCTCCTATTTTCCCGATTGTTTTGTTTTGGGAAAAGAATGATTTGGAAAATGCTAAAGTATGGTGACATCATTGTTATCTTAAAGTTATTTTAATCCATTCCTTTACTTTCAAATGCACCCTCTACACTGTACTATGCAGAAGTTATGATAGAGAGGGTTGGAAGAGTAATGTTATTCACAGAAATATGAGAAGAGGTAATCATCTAGAAGGTACTGCTGGTGATATGACTTACCTTGCACATGCTAGAATATATCTCTCTGCCTCAGGATGCTTTTTAAAATAATATATTTTTAAGGACAAGTCACATAAAAAAGTTATTTTAAAAAATACTTATTTCAAAAATATTTATTTAATGACTTAATTCAGGCACAACCATAAGAATCTTTCATCTTTGGTTGTTCTTTTACATTTTAGGATCCATCCCATTTTTAGTACTTAGAAATATATCTTTTAGTCAACTATCAAACGGATCTTCTTAAAGCACAAGTCATCTCTCTATATAATAAACTCCTGTGGCTCCTTCTTGCTTCTAGAAGTAAATATAAAACTTTCTGGTTGATTTTTAAAGACTTTCATAACTTGGTCTCTTCTTATTTTTTCTAGTCTTCCTTACTGTTCCTCACACATAAAACTCCCATCTCCCAACTCTGGCTTTTTTCATTAGTTATCTTCCATACCTAAAACTCTTCCTCTTCATTTTCACCTCTAGATTCTTGGCTTGCTTCAAGTTTCAGGTCAAACTTCACCTTCTATAAGAAAATTTTCTAATCCTGCAGTTAGTGCCTTTCCTCTGAAATTGTCTCCAATTTATGCTGTCTACATCGTTTGTACATAGTTGTTTACATGTCTCCCTGAGAGCAGGGACTATTTTTTTGTCAACAAGGTGGCTCAGTGGAAACAACTCAGGAAAACGAGTTCAAATTTGATCTCAGAACATTATGACACATGTAACTCTGGCCAAATCATTTAACCTCTGTCTTGGTTTCCTCATCTGTAAAATTTAAATAATAGCACCACCTAGCTCCAAAGGTTCTTGTGAAAAATCAAATGAAATAATATTTGTAAAACAATTTGGAAATCTTGAAGAGAAATATTAATGCTAACTAGCATTATCATCATCGCCATCATCATCTTCAAGTTGGTCGGTATCCCAAAGAGATTTTCAAAAAGGGAGGAAAAGAGGAAAAGGTCCTATTTGTTAAATATATATATATATACATGGTAGCTCTTTTTATGGTGGTGTTTGTTTGGAAATTGAAGGGATATACCTATCAAGTGGGGAATGGCTGAACAAACTCTGGTATATGATTGTGACAGAGTACCATTGTGCTATATTAAAAGACAAACAAGATGCTTTCAGGAAAACATGGGAAGACTTGTATGAATTAAAACAAAACAGGGAGGCAAATACACACAGTAAGAGCATTATTGTGTGATCATCTGTGAATGACAACTACTGTCAGCAATAAAGTGACCTGCAAAATAATTCCAAAAGGACTAATAATGGAAAATGTTATCCAGAATAAATAAACTTTGAATGCAGATGGAAGCATATTTTTTCAAGTTTGTTATTCTTGGATTTTTTTATCTATATTTTCATATAGAAATGTTTTTCATGACTGCACATGTATAAATCTATATCAAGTTGCTTACTTGTTGGAATCTTTACAAACTGCTAACTCATTAGAGTTGATCTAATCTTACAAGAAGATGTTTTGGGCCAGAACCTGAAACAAGGTACTAAATAGAACTAATTAGTACAATGCTTGTGTTTACACCTTTACTCATCGGAGTTCACAAGTATGCCAGCTTCACAAAGTAAATTTTGTACCTTTGTGAATTCACACCTCCCTTAAAGCTCTTAGGGCCAGAGAGCACTATGGGAGAAAACCCATAGTCCCATTCTCTCAGAAGATATAAGGCCAGTGAAGAGAAATCTATTCCAGAATATATTTTCCATTTGGTCGCAGAAGAGAGTTCAACTGGATTGGAGAGGAGCACTCTGGTGCAGATACAGAGCACTTTGAGAGATTTCAGCGGAATTACGCCAGAAGCCCTCTCTCCGAGGCAGAAGGAATATTTTCCACTTGGCTGGCTGATGCCGGAGAAAGAGTTTTCAGAGGAAGAAGCTACGAAGGCTCTCTCAGAGGCAAGACAGATTCAACTTGGTACTGGCTCTGGAGGCTGAAGAACGCAGAGGCAGAGGCTGAAGGACAAAACCTTTAGATTTGGAGACATTCGGAGGGAGCTCTTGGAACCAAGCAGAGAGATAGACCTCTAAGCTAACCGGGCTATATTAGAGACCAATAAAAGATCTGAACTTTTATCACCTGGCTGTGTTTTGAGAAGAACAAGAACTCCAACACTTACTGTTTTAGGGAGGGAAAAGGTAAAGAAGGAAGGGAAGAATATGGAAATCAAAATTTTTTTTAATTTTAAAATATTTTTGTTTACATATAATTTCAAAAAAAAAAATAATGTTAAAAAAAGAAAACCAATGTTGATCTAAAGCTTTTCCCCTTTACTTCTTTGTTTATATTTCAAAGGAACAATTAAAAAGGCATATTTCATTCTTCCATAAAGCATGATGGTTAACTAGAGGTATGCCTTGTTTTACATTGTACTTCCAAAGATATTGTGTTTTTACAAATCAAAGGTTTTTGGCAACTGTCAAGCAAATTTAGAAGCAGTTTTCCAACAGCATGTGACCAAATAGTGTTTCTCTGTCATTTTAATTCTCACAATATTTCAAAATTTTTCACTATTATTATATGTTATGGTGATCTGTGAACTTGGATGTTGCTACTGTCATTGTTTTGCAGCACTATAAACTGTACTCATATAAAATGGCAGACAATCAATAAATGTTGCATGTGTTCTGTTTACTTCACCAACTGAGTGTTCCTCTATCTTTATTCCTTTCCTTGAGCCTCCCTATTCCATACAGAGCCACAACAATATTGAAATAATGTCCCCTAATAATCCTCTAAGTGTTCAAATGAAAGTAATAAGGAACTGATGTGACAAACTTCATTTTGTCTTATTGTAAGAAACTGCCTCTGCCATCTAACCTTCAGCAATCACCACTCTGATCACTCAGCAGACATCAAAATCAAACCAAGATCCTCCAAAGCAAAGATTACAACTCACTGAAGGCTCAAATAATTATTTACACTTTTTTTTGCAATATTTTAAAATTGAGGCATGTATGTTTTTTAATTGCTTTATTTTCCTAGTTATATATGTAAATTAAATATATATTTCTTTATGAATCATGTTGGGAGAGAAAAATCAGAAAAAAAGGGAAAAAACACAAGGGAAAAAAAACAGAAGAAACAGGAAAAAAGTGAATATAGCCTATGATGATTTACATTTTTTATCTAAAGTTTATTGAGATTGCTTAAGACCAATGAAGCACTGAGAACCAAGTCTTTCATAGTTAATCATTGCACATTCTTGCTGTTATTGTGTACAATATATTCCTAGTTCTGCTTGTTTCCCTCTGCATCAGTTCATGTAAATCTTGCCAGGCCTTTCTAAAATCAGTTTGTTCAAGACTTTTATAGAGTAATATTCCATTACTTTCATATACCATAACTTATTCAATCATTCCTCAACTGATGGGCATCTACTCACTTTCCAATTCTTTGCTACCACAAAAAGCTGCTACAAACATTTTTGCACATTTGGGTCCTTTTCTCTCCTTTATGATTTCCTTGGCATACAGACTCAGTAATGGCACTGCTGGATATGCACAGTTTCATAGCCCTTTGGGCATAGTCCCAAATTGCTTTTCAGAATGACTGGATCATTTCACAACTCCACCAAAAATATATTAGTGGCCTAGTTTTCCCACATCTCCTCCAATATTTTTCATTATATTTTTCTGTCATCTTAGCCAATCTGAAAGGTGTAAAGTAGTAGTACTACAGAGATGTTTTAATTTGTTTTTCTCTATAATAATTAGTAAATCACTAATTTATTAGAGCATGTTTTCATGTAACTATATTTGGCTTCAATTTCATCATCTGAAAATTGTCTGCTCATGTCTTTCATGACCACTTTTCAATTGGGGAATGACTGGAATTCTTATAATTTTGACACAGTTCTTTATATATTTTAGAAATGGGGCCTTTTTCATCAACACTAGCTATAAATTTTTTCCCCAGCTTTGTAATCTTTTAATCTTGTTTGTGTAGATTTTGTTTGTGCAGAAACTTTTTAATTTAATGTAATCAACATTGTCCATTTTGCATTTCATAATGTTCTGTAGTTCTTCTTTGATCATAGATTCCTTTCTACGCCAAAGATCTGATAAGTAAACTATCCCTTGTTCTCCTGATTTTCTTATGGTTTCACCCTTTATACACAAATCATGTACCAATTTTGATCTTATTTTGATATGGGGTGTGAAATATAAGTCTATTCCGAGTTTCTGACATTATTTTCTAATTTTCCCAACAGCTTTTGTGAAATAGGGAGTTCTGATCCCAATCACTGGAGTTTAGCAAAGACCAAATTACTTATAGTCAATTATTGATTATTATGTCATTTGTATCTAACCTATTCCACTGATCCACAACTTTATTTCTTAACTAGTTTCAAATGGTATTAATGACTGCTATTTTATAATATAGTTTTAGGTCTAGTATTGCTAGGCCACTGACCTTTGTATTTTTTTTCATTAATCCCCTTGATATTCTTGACTTTTTGTTCTTCCTGGTGAATTGCTATTTTTTCCTAGCTCTATACAATAATGTTTTGGCAGTTTGATTGGTATGGAACTGAACAAGTAAACCAATTTAGGCAGAATTGTCATTTTGATTATATTAGTTTAGTCTACCTATAAGCAATTGATATTTTTCTAAATAATATATAAAATATAAAAGAAATATATAGTTTATCTCCTTATTGTCTATTCTAATTCCTTTAATTTCTTTTTCTTTTCTTATTGCTAAAGCCAACGTTCTAGTACAATATTGAATAATCAGCACCCATTCCTAATAAAAACACTAGTGAGCATAGGAATAAAGGAGTTTTCCTTAAAATAATAAACAACATCTATCTAAAACCATGAGCAAATATTATTTGTAACAGAGTGAAGATGGACACATTCCCAATAAGATCAGAAGTGAAACAAGGATGCCTTTATCACCATTATCATTCAATGCTGAGGTATATATGTTGATTTTTTTTAGACATAATACTATTACATACTTAACATCCTAAAGCACAGTATAAATATAACATGCATGTTACACAAATATGCATATGTATATATTTAGATGACCTAAGTATATATAATATAGCATAAATATTATTTTTATAAATACTGGGAAACAAAAAAGTTTGTTTGGCTTTATTGTGATGTTTACTTTATTACAATGGTTGGAATACAAATCTGCAGTATCTCTAAGTACACATTTATATGACTTTAAACATGTTTTCAATTTTTTTTTTTTGTCTGAGGCAATTGGGGTTAAGTGACTTACCCAAGATCACACAGCTAGGAAGTGTTAAGTGTCTGAGATCAAATCTGGTCTTTATTTTTAAATAAAATTCTCCAAAATGTATTTTGTAAGATTACCAAAGTTTCTTCCAAAGAGGCATAAAACTTTAAATAATAAGCAATAGAAATTAGATTGCAATTCTTTACAAATCCTTTGAGGGAACTATTTTTTTGAGTCTGCAAATATTTATATAATTACTGGTTCTCTAAAAATGAAACACTTGTTGACAACTAATGAAGAGTTGATATACTACTATGATAAGAAACATATTCATGCCAATATTCTCATTATAAATTACATCATTCAGAGATATACCACTGGAAAGCAAGATGAATTAGCCAAAGCAAAAGAAATTAAGAGATAGAAGCCTAAGTATTGTGTTAATGTCCACACAATATTAAATGAGTTTAAAAAAAAAAAAAAAAAAAAGGCCTCCAGCATGTTAAGTAGTATTTCTCTGGAAGATTTATAAGATACAGACAAGAGCTGCACAAAATGAGTTGGTAAAGATAGTTGTAATACTTTGGCTGATGAAATCATAGAACAATTAAAGTAAACAAAGAAGCATTATGGTCAAGTTCTAGCTCATTCTGGATCAAAATGTTCTTGAAGTTCTTTTAAGACCATGCTACTGAATTTTCTGATCCTGTTATTTGCTCTTGTATTTCAGTACCTTTAAAACCATATTTGTTCTAGGCTCTATATACCTACATACATCCCTTTAAATATTCTTCCTCATCACAACTGTGTCATTAAAAATTCATTCATTAAAATATTCTCCCTTAGGATATTAAAATATCCAGTTTCCCCAACAGAATCCTAAATCACAGGATCCTATCCCTTTCTTTCAATTCTTTAAAATATATTTCCCAATGTCCGCATATAACTGCATCTTGTAGAACAGAAGTATAATAAATAAGCATCAGCCAAGTCACTATTGCTCTATTGTATATTCCATTCTTTTCTCCGTGAAGACTTGCAAATTTCTCCATACTGTTAGAATATCTGCGTTCCCTATCTCAAGCAAAAAAAATTAGTAAAGTGAAAAATTGTTCTCCCCTTCCCTCCTAAACATTCTTGAGAATAGATGAAAGGAGAAGAATCATTTGTTCCAGTTTATTTCCCTCACTGAGGAGGAAAAGGGGGGGAAAAATTCTATCAATGGGTGGGGTAAAGAACAATCTGTGCCCCTTTGGCTCCATTTAGAAGCTTTGAGCCAAATGAATCAACATGTTTATCAGCTAATAAAGCTAAGCTTATTCTATAATTTTATGCACTTGTAAGGAAATCACAAGCTCTTTTTTTAAAAGTAGCATTACCAAACACTAAGCTATATTTTTAGCAAATTGGATTGAGTTTTCTTTACAAAGACTAAAATCTAGAACAAATCTCTCATCAGATCAAGATGTTTATTATCCAATTGCAAAATATTTAAGAAAATTTAAATTTCAAAGCATTATGATGTAAAGGTGAAGGACTATGTGACCTATTCTACCAACAAGTTTTTTTTTTTTAAAAAACATTTCCTGTACTAGGGAACTCTCACTGTCCTTGGATGAATAACGAAAAGTTATTTATGTAAGGTTATTCCTTTCTTTAAAAATTTTTTAAATAATATTTTATATTCTACATTCCTTCCTTTTAAAGCAGATTTAGTTCATTTAGTGATAGCTATATCCCAGAAGCAGCCTGAAAGTCAGAAAGATCTTGATTCAATTTCTACCTCTGAGTAGGATAGTTGGGCCAATCACTTAACCTAAATAACCCACATTACTCCAAAATCTATTTACCTATCTACATGTACATATTACACATAATTTCTCCATCTATATAAATAAAAGAAATTTCCACAATGGAAATTTCAAGCAGGGATATATTTTCAGATCCACATCCAAAAGAGAAACTGACACACTTTTTTCAAAAAGCCATTTTAAAAACTCTTATATCTTATACATACTGGTTATTTTTCAGTTTGAAGGTATCATGGTATCATTGTTGCTTTTTTCTTAGAGAAATATATAGAATGTTGAAATATTATATACACAGGGCATGCCAAAAAAAAAAAGTATTAATGCAGTTTTAAACTATTAAAGTTTATGCACAGTAAAAAAACAAACACCTTAAAATTGCATTAAGATTTTGGGAATAACTATATCACTTTAATAATGAAGAATTCTTTCTTTCTAAATCCTTAGAGAAGAGATGATTGGGGAGGAGTGTATAAAAGGAAGGAGGGGAGTAAAAATGAGGGAGGAGGGAGAAGAAGAGGAAAAGGAAGAGGGAAGAAGGGAGGGAGGAAGTGGGAAGGAAGGGGGAAGGAAGAGAGTACTTCAGAATCTTACAAGTTACTTTAAATTAAAAATAGGTCTCTGGCTGTTAACTTAAATTTCTAAAACGTGGCTTTATTTTAATTAGGAAAAAAGTATTTGACTCAATACAGCACTGACAGACTCTTAAGATGATTTCTAGCTGTACACTTTTTCTGCTAGCTATGATCAGAAGATCATTTAACCAAATTATTTCTGTTAAATATGCTTTTAAGGATATCTTGAAAGACATATATATAGATATAGATATAGATATATAGATATAGATATATAGATATAGATAGATAGTTCAAATGTTCCCTTATATATATAGTTCAAATGTTCCCTTGGTATCCTTGAGATATTTAGAGAAAGTAAGGAAGGTCTCCAGCAAAGTAAATGATAGTAAATGATATATATATATACATATTCCCAGATTACTACAAAGGCTCCTAGAAGATATCTGCGATCACTCAAAAGAGTTTGATTGGATCATTCACATAGGAAAGAAGTAAATGAAAATTTCTCATTGCCTAAAATTGCAATATACATTTGAAGAGACAATCTATAGGGCTTATCCCAGTAGTACTGGAGAAGCAGTACAAATGGAAAGTAAGTTAGGCTCAGAATTGAACAGAAGGAACCTAAGTAGTCTGGATTTCCTTCAAGAAATAGCAAAGTTCCTTTTAATGATCCTGAGCTTCATATGAAAGCAAAGGCTCCATCATTTTAATATCAATATCCTAATTGTTATTGTCCTATAAAACATGTACTACTGGTCTCTAAAGAACTAAAAACAAATAGCATATATAAAGCAATGAAGAGGTACAAGGCGGGTATGAAAAGGCTGCAACACATAACCAATAAGGAACAGAGGAAGAAGAAATGAGATATATCACACCATCAAGTAAATATATGATGAGAATAAAAGATATATACATTATATGGTAGAGACAAAGGATAATGGGGAGATAGTTCAAATGTTCCCTTGGTATCCTTAAGATATTTAGAGAAAGTAAGGAAGGTCTCCAGCAAAGTAAATGATAGTAGATAGCAAGGTGTAGAGTGAATAGCAATGAGTCTGAAGTCAGAATGATCTAAGGTCAAAGCCAGGACCAGATATTTACTAGCTGTATAATCCCCAGAAAATCACTTAACTTGTTTCTTCAACTGTAAAAAAGGGATAATAGCAATACCTCACTTCCAGGTGGTTATGAAAATGAAATTAGATAATATTTTTAAAGTACTTAGCAGAATACCTGGTACACAGTAAGTACTAAAACAAATCCTTCTTTGCTACCTTCTTCCTTCCCTCCCTTCCTTCAACTATGATAAAGTTATAAGACACAGACACGAAATATACAAGATAGGTAGTATGGGTAGATTTCAAAGTCTGCACCAAAACAGGAAACTTCCAAATTTGATCAGTTCACAGACCTATCTGAGTATCTGATATTGGGGGAAAAAAAATGTTAGATGAAATAAGATACTGCTCAAAAGAGGTGAAGAATGGTAGGTCACAGAACAAGGAAAACAGAAAACTCTTTGAAGATGAAAACATTCAATTCTATTTTGCTTCTGATTTCTCAAAAGGATGATATCTAGAAAAAGACAAAAAGAATTCTTTCCCATTATGAATAAATGAATAAAAAATATATAGACAGAATAAATTCTTACCTGGGTGCCCATGATAACTCTAAACATCAGGACCATTTGAATTATATCACAAGGAGTTGAAAAAAACTAAAAGAAATGATTGCCAGAGATCAAAGATTATGGAAAACCATTGGCTTGGTTTTCAAAATGAAGAGAATGTAGCCTGCCAAAAATACACTAGTAAGCTTACCTTAAATTTCAAACAAAATTCTATAATGTATAATTAAGAGATGATTCATCTAACAAAAGAAATAGTGAACATGAGATTTTGATGGCAGCCATCACAGATAAGTCAGGCCAGGACAGACCAGATGAATCTTGAGGCCTTTTGTTGTTAAGGTTACTAAATCAATAAATCAAGTAGAGTGTCTTAAACATAATGCACATATACACACACACATTGAATTGGAAGAAAAATAACATTTTTCTACGAGTGAGAGTTCAGTGGACAACCAGATTCATCTTCATCTCACACCACTGTGGTAGGTGGCTGGGCTCCTGCACTCCCCCAACTGAGACCAAGCTGGTCTGAAAGACTCACCAGAAAGCTAGCCGAGCCCCAAGAGAAGGAAACAAGAGATTCATTCCATCTCTGTGCTGGTTGGAGGCTGAAGAAAGCAGAGGCAGAGGCTAACGGACAGGACCTTTGGATTTGGAGATATTTGGAGGGCCCTAAGCTAAACCGGTTGTGTTTTGAGAAGAACAAGAACTCCAACATTTGAACTCCCAACATTTGGTGCCCAGCGTGGGAACCAAGGACCCTACTTTCACTGAAGAAGTCTCCAGTGACCAGGAACTTAGTGAGTACAACCTTTTTTGGCTGAAATGGGAGAGATCCTAGGTAAAGATTCTCCAATCCCCTACCCCAACCCCACAAACCCCAGCCCCACCCAGGAGTGGTGCTATGGAAAGCCTGCTTAAGCTGATAGAAGATCAAGGGCTACTTGTAACTTGGGGACAGGCAGCTAGACTTCTGGCTACATTAAAACGCACCTCCCTTTTGGTTCTTAAGAGGAAGAGCAAATCTCTCTAAATAACTGGGCATTGGTTGGTCAACAGATCTCCGCATATAACAATGAAAACGGTCCTCATTCAGTTTCCATTGAAGTATTCTATTTATACAATACGATACAGTTGGCCTTAAAATACCATATTAGTTCTAGGAGAAAAGGAAAAAACTCTAGGAATAGCCAAAGGGGGGAAGCCTGAGATAAAGGAGGAAGACAAAGAACAGATTAATGGCCATATACCCACAGGGCAGGGAGACTTAAGTGAGGCTCAAGGGCAGGGTGAATCTGAGGCAGTCTCAGCCCCACCTGAGGAGCAGGTAATTGACTCTCCTCCATCAACTCCACCCTCCGGGATGGAGGGAGGAGGGGTAGTGGGGAGGGGGGGGGGGGAGAGGAGTGACAGCACCAGCACCTCCCCCCCCTCCCCCCCCCGCAGCATCCAGCACCTCCTCCCCAGCATCCAGCATCTCCCCCCCCCCCCCAGCATCCAGCTACTCCTATGAGTAGATTGCAAAAGGGACTAATTAAGGCCAAAGAAGGGAAAAATGTATCAGAATTTCAACACCACATTTTTCCTGTAATTCAACAGTTTAATTCTTCAGGTCAAGAAAGTAGAAGATACTCACCTTTTGATATAGATATCCTCAAAGACCTGAAAAAAGCTTGCACTCTTTATGGGGCTACATCAGCTTATGTTAAGATGCTATTACAAAATTTGTCTTTTGAACTCTTGACCCCTAATGACTGGAAATCTATAGCAAAGATATGCCTAGAACCTGGACAAAACTACTTGTGGCTTTCTGAATATAGTGAGCTCTGTAGGATACAAGCCCAACAAAATAGTCAAAGTGGAGTTCATGCTGCAATCATCTATGACCTACTTACAGGTGTCGGTCCTTATGCAGATGTCGCAGCACAAATTAATTATTCTATAGCAGCATATGAGCAAATTGCTGCTAATGCTATCAAAGCGTGGGCTTCTCTCCACAATAAAGACAACAAAGGGGGGGGGCCTTCACAAAAATAACACAAGGGCCAAATGAACCCTTTGCTGACTTTGTGGGATGCTTGTAGACAGATATCACAAGAACAAATGGAGAAAATGCAATAACAGACATTTTGATAAGGCAACTTGCTAAGGAAAATGCTAATGAGGTTTGCAGAAGAATTATACTAGGACTGCACAAGGATGCTCCTTTAGAGGAGCTCATAAGACGCTGTGCCACAGTGGGCACAGGTACCTTTTATAGCCAGGCTATGATGCAGACATAAAATCCTTCCCAAAATCCAAACATGGGAAGACAGAGTCCCTCCTGGCAAGGGACTTCCAGAGAGACTCGTAGATGCTTTCAGTGTGGAAAAGTAGGACATCTGAAAGCTCAATGTTGGTATAGAGATAGAATGGGAAAACAAGGTGGGAGAACAAGAACCCAAACCCCATGTTCAAAATGCAACAGAGACTTCCATTGGGCCTCAGAATGCAGACAGATTCAGGAAACGGGATGAGGGGCCCAGCCCCAGGGCCCAAGGCAAAAAACACTTGGGGCATGATGGCAGCCAATGGTGCACCCAGAGAGTGCCTAGAAGTCCAGTACCCAGACATGACCAATCAGCCAGAAAGCCATATGATGGGAGAAGGGGATTACACAGTCAACCAGCCAGGAAGCAACCTGATGGCAGAAGGGAATTACAATTGGGGAGAACAGAGCTGTATGCAGCTGGGACAACTGAAATACCCCCTGGAGAGGTGAAATCTGTTCCTCTCCAGCCTATGGATCCCCTACCTCCAGGCACAGTAGGCTTGACCATTTCACCTCCTTGTATGTACAAAACAGTGTCCATCCACACACTGATGTGGGAAACTGGGGAATGTGTAGATAATATCCCAGTCACTAATACAGGTAGTCAATGTGTGACTTATCACCCAGGAGAAGTAGTAGCATCAGGTTTACTCATACAGAATCCTAATAAGCAGCCTGGTGATAGTCACCCAGGTTCTGACTCCAGACCACAAAATCCAGGAATATACTGGACAGCAGCAGTAACGGCTGACCGACCTATGTTCACTATCTATATAAATGGCCTACCATTGGAAGGATTGGTAGACACAGGTACAGATCGTACAGTCATTAGAGGTGCCAATTGGCCCAGTCACTGGCCAAAGATTAAAGCAGACACCTATATGTCTGGAGTAGGAGGATCAATAGCAGCTGAAGTTAGTGCTGCCCCTATGAGATGGACTTTTGAAGGCAAAACAGGAGTTTTTACTCCTTGTATAGTTGAAAAACTCCCCATCAATCTGTGGGGAAGAGATGTTTTACAACAATTGGGGTTAAAAATGAGTACTTCATTTTTTTAAGCAGGGCTGCTGTTGAAGGCCTGCCAACACTTTCACCTGTTCCTATCCAATGGAAAACTGATACACCAGTGTGGATAGAACAGTGGCCCTTAAGTAGTGATAAAATTCAGGCCTTATTAGATATAGTACAGGAGCAGCTTGAACAAGGACACTTACAACCTTCTCTAAGTCCTTGGAATTCCCCAGCGTTCGTTGTAAAAAAGAAACCTGGAAAATAGAGGATGCTCACTGATTTAAGAAAAGTGAATGAACAGATGGAAACTATGGGAACTCTCCAGCCTGGACTTCCATCTCCTACTCAGCTTCCTAGAGAATGGTCTCTTTGGTTATAGACATCAAGGATTGTTTCTATTCCATTCCTCTGGATGGAGGATATGAAGAGATTTGCCTTTTCAGTGCCCAGCGTTAACTTAGCTGAGCCTTATAAAAGATATGAATGGACAGTTTTGCCACAGGGAATGAAGAACAGCCCCACTATGTGTCAAATGTATGTTGCTGCTGCTCTTGCTCCAATAAGAAAAGCATTTCCAAAAGTTATGCTATTACATTATATGGATGATATATTGGGATGCGCACCTGAGGAACAAATGCTAGAAGCATGTCTACAAAAGACCATAGAAACACTAAGATACTACAAACTTCATATCACTACAGAAAAAATTCAAAGGCATGCTCCTTTTCAATATTTAGGATATGAAATATATCCTAAGGTACTTACACTACAAAAACTGTCTTTAAGAACAGAGAGGTTGAACACCTTAAATGATTTCCAAAAATTAATAGGAGATATCCAATGGATGCGTCCAGTATTAGGTTTAACTACCAATCAACTGCAACCCCTATATGGCATTTTAAGGGGAGACACTGCTTTAAATTCACCACGCCGGCTTACAAAAGAAGCTCAAGAGGCCTTGAGAGAAGTTGAATTGGCTTTATCCAATGTAGTTGAAAGAGTAACTCAAAAACCCTTGGAAATATCAGTTTTTGCTACGAAAGAAGCACCCACAGCAGTCCTTCCATCAAGGAGACAGTGTGATAGAGTGGGTGAACCTCCCAGCACAACCAGAACAAAGCCTTACGCCTTACCCAGTGCTTGTGGCTAGGATTCTATTAAAGGCCATTAAGCGAGCAGTACAATTATCTGGGACAAGACCTGACAAGATATACACCTTTTATACAAATGCACAAATTAATGTATGCTGTGAAACCATCCCAGAGTGGCAAATTTTATTGGCCATGGCTCCAAATTTTGCACATGGATCTCCATTAAAGATAACCAGACTACTGCATAATTGGCAATGGATTTTTGAGGAGAAGGTTTCTAAGGTTCCTCTTGAAGGACCAACTATTTTTACAGACGCAGCCAAACAAAATATTTGTGCTGTATACTCTCATGATTTAACCATAAAAAGAGTAGTCAGAACTCCTTTTCAGTCCACTCAGCAGAACGAATTATATGCGATCATGCTAGCTCTCACTTATTACCCAGGCGACATAAATATAATATCTGATTCAGCCTATTCAGTAGGTGTGGTACAAAGAATTGCCACAGCCCAAATAAAATTTGCAGCTTCTAATATATATCAGCTCTTTAAGGAACTTCAAGAGCAAGTGAGAAAGCATCCAGGAAAGATTTATATCCTGCATGTCCACTCACATAGTGGACTTCCAGGTCCTATTTTTGATGGAAATTCCAAGGCAGATAGCCTTTTAACTATGTTGGCCAGTACGCCTTTATTTCAGGAGGCCCAGGAATCCCATTCTAAATACCATCAGGCTGCTCGAGCTTTGCGTTTCCAGTTTGGGATTACAAAAGAAGAAGCTAGGAGCATAGTGAAAAGCTGTACAGCTTGCCTTCCCTTCCATGCTCCTACACTGCCTCCAGGGAAGAACCCTCGTGGTTTGAGACCCAATGAAATCTGGCAAATGGATGTGACCATTATAAATCTTTTGGTCGTCTGTCTTTTATCCACGTTGTGGTAGACACCTTTTCAGGATTCACTTTTGCCATACCAGCAGCAAAAGAGACAGCCTGAGTGGTCACTGAATTCCTCATTCAAGCATTCGCAATTATGGGTGTGCCACAAGAAATAAAAACAGATAATGGACCGGCATATACCTCCAAACATTTTGAACACTTTTGTGCACAGTATAAGATTTTACACACTACTGGCATACCCTTTAATCCTCAAAGTCAAGCAATAGTAGAAAGAAGAAACAGGGACATTAAGACACTCCTCCAAAAACAAAAGAAAGGGAGAGCCAAGGGTAACCCTAGAGAACTTCTAAATTTAGTTCTCTATACCATTAATTTTTTAATCTTTGATAAAGATGCACTGGCTCCAGCAGACAGGTTTTATAACCCACCAGAAGAGCAGTGTCCAGGGCGAGCAGCTCCACTATCTTTAGATAATCGCCAGGTGATGTGGAGAGACCCAGAAAGTGGTGAATGGAAGGGACCAGATAGGCTAACTGCTTGGGGGAGAGGATTTGCTTGCATCTCTACATGTGGAGAAGGAATCAGATGGGTGCCTACGAGCCGCATTCACCTTGTCCATCGCAGAGAGATGGAGCAGATCCTTGAAACAAAGGAGAAGACCCAAGAAATA
The DNA here is from genome assembly GCF_016432865.1 of Antechinus flavipes. Lineage (NCBI taxonomy): Eukaryota > Metazoa > Chordata > Mammalia > Dasyuromorphia > Dasyuridae > Antechinus > Antechinus flavipes. The sequence goes on along the minus strand of NC_067401.1, from coordinate 86,117,519 downwards.
TCGGGTGGTTCTGTTGCTGATTGTGCTCACCATTGAAAGAGCATAGCTGACATGGAGACTGTTAAAAAGACTTTTAAAATCTTCAGGAATTATTGGATTTCCTAACACAAGATGAAACTGTTTTAGTTCTTGAAAAACCAACGAGAATCATTGGATTCCTTAAGATGAAAAATTGTTGATGAGACTTTTGCAGTACTTCAGGGCTTACAGGAACTATTGGATTCCTGGCACATGAACTAATGGACAATGGATTCCTTATGGACTATTTCTAGGACTTATGGACATGTATAAATTTTCAGGTTGATTCATGTTGTTACATTACTACTAGCCTGTGTTATATTGTTATGTGCTTATGTAAATTATGTATAATGCCTCCCATATTGATGGATTTATGTATACCATGTATATCTGTTACAAAGTTCTGGCCCATATTGATGGATTTATGTGTACCCCCTCAGAAATCCACTAATCTGATTAGATTTCCTATTTCCTTTGGTGTTTTCATCTAACAAAAGAAAGGGGGAGATGGTGGAATCCTTACAAACTGCTAACTAATTAGAGTTGATCTAATCTTACAAGAAGATTTTGGCCAGAACCTGAAACAAGGTACTAAGTAGAACTAATTAGTACAATGCTTGTGTTTACACCTTTGTGTTCACACCTCCCTTAAAGCTCTTTGGGCCAGAGAGCACTATGGGAGAAAACCCATAATCCCATTCTCTCAGAAGATTCACATATAAGGCCAATGAGGAGAGAGAGCTATTCCAGAATACATTTTCCACTTGGCTGGCTGGTCGCAGAGGAGAGTTCAGCTGGACTGGAGAGGAGCGACTCTGGTGCAGACAGAGAGCACTTTGCGGAATTACGCCAGAAGCCCTCTCTCCGAGGCAAGGCAGAATATATTCCACTTGGCTGGCTGGTGGCAGACAAAGAGTTTTCAAAGGATAAAGCTACGAGTGAGAGTTCAGTGGACAACCAGATTCATCTTCATCTCACACCACTGTGGTAGGTGGCTGGGCTCCTGCACTTCTCCCATTGAGACCAAGCTCGTCTGAAAGACTCACCAGAAAGCTAGCCGAGCCCCAAGAGAAGGAAACAAGAGATTCATTCCATCTCTGTGCTGGTTGGAGGCTGAAGAAAGCAGAGGCAGAGGCTAACGGACAGGACCTTTGGATTTGGAGATATTTGGAGGGCCCTAAGCTAAACCGGCTGTGTTTTGAGAAGAACAAGAACTCCAACATTTGAACTCCTAACACCTACCTTAGATCCAACAGGAGCAGCAAAGAAGAAAAAGCACCAAAAAGCAGCAATAAATGTGTCATTTATCTTACCAGATGAAATGTCAATAATATCTCTTCTTCCCCGAAAACTGTAAGCTACTCTCCTATTTTCTCCTTCCTCCTTATACTACTCCTATAACAAGTGACCAGATCATCCCTTGTGGACCACACAGCATTATTACAAAGATTCCATAAATCTATATGTATCCAACCATTATTTTAATCTTTATTTAGCTTCAAAATATGTAGTATGAATAACTGATGCTGTGTCAATAGTTTCTGTAATTAATTAAATTCAACAACCCATCTATTAAAGTACCACCTATATCAGCATGGAAATGAAACTATTATTAATGCTTCTTTTGTGCTTACTAGGAAAAAAATGCTTTGAAATGGACATTCACACAGATGTAATTACTTTAAAATATCCAAAAAAACTGTAAAATACCTGATTCTTTTCCCACAATACACCTATGAAAGTGGATTTTTTGCTTTTGTTGCACTGAAATTTTTAAAATGAATATGGAATCTTAATTTGTTTGAAATTTCAATCACTTCACTCAGATTTCTAATTTTTTTAAAGTTGCAAAACAGCTTCAAAAATCTTAACTATATAATGAACAACCAAACACTTTCTGCAGGCTGAAAAATATAACATGAAAATATCTATTATTTTTCAAATGTATGTAGATGAAATTATGACCAACAAAATACATATTAATTTGAAAGTATCACTAAGCTATTCAATCAAAATCTATTTAACTATGTAACATGTATATTTGAGGTTGCAAAAGTAGAATATACAGAATATAACTTGGGATTCTAGAACCCAAGTTCAAATGCTGAAATTAACACTCATTGTCTGCATAACTTGGCCAAATCATTTAATCTCTCTGAGCCTCACCTTCTTTATCTGTAAAATGAAGAAGCTTGAATATATATTCTTTTTGACTCAAAATCTACAATCTTATGGTGATGAGCTTGTTTAAATTTTTTTTCCACATCATGTAATAGAAAGAATATTGAATTTTGAATCAGAAGATGTATCTTCATTTCAATGACCTTAAGATATCCATTTTATACCTCTAGATCTCAGTTTCCTTATCTGCAAAATTAAGGAAATTGGAGTAAATGAAATCTAATGTGTATTTCAGCTATATTTTGCGTTACCATTATTTAAATGCTTATGTAAAATAAGCAAAAACACAATGTATTTTAGAGTTCTGAGAGACCATAATGATAAGCAAATCATATATTAAAATCCCAAAATATTTTAAATAAATGACAAAAGTATAAATAAAATACAATGAAAATAAATGACAAAACTTTTCAAAAGAATATAAAAAATGCCCAAACACTAACTAAATCAAAATGAGAAAAGCTACAACCTCCAGTCAAAGTACCAAAGGATCATTGTGTCTTAACAAACCATTGTAGGACAATGCTTTGCTTCAATCCAATGTGCATTTATTAGGCACCTATTTTGTTCAATGCATTATGCTAGGTAGTGAGGACATAGAGAATGGAGGGAAAGGCGGGAAGAAATCCCTGCACTCACAATGTTTAAGCAGCTAAAATAAATCTGATATAATTTGAGAAAAGAAAAAGTACTAACACTTATGGGAATCAGAAAAAATTTCCTGATTGTTTTAAACACAACAAGAAAATATAATTATTTTAAAGAAAATGTGAACATAATACATAAGATGATATCACAAAGTACTTAGTCTGGAAACTTAAATTCTTTAAAACCAGAAATTTTCTGATCTGTTCTTTCTAGTCTTTCCTGAATCCAGTTGATTATTCAAGATATATGTGCTCAGGACAGTTCTATAACCTGTTCTTACAACTGCATAGCACAGTCTAAACCAGTGGTTCTCAAAGTATGGTCTAGAGAATCCTGGGGATCTCTGAAACCTTTTAGAGGGTCTACAAATTCAAAAATAGTTTTTATTTCCAATATGGTAAATGTCTATAAATATAATCCAGATAAACAAAAACTCTTTGGAGAGATCCTCAATAATTTTTAATAGGATAAAGATACTGAATACAAAAGTTTGAGAACCACTGGACTCTAAACAATGAGCATTCTTCATCCACTTAGTTTTTCAATTGTGGATAGTTGAGTTGAATTTGAGTTATTATGGCTCTCATTCAGAGATTGCTCTTCAGTGTTTTAGATCTTTAAAAAGTCAGCGTAAGAGCACCCACCTATATAGTAGCGTCTGAAGGACCTCAACATCAGTACCGAATCCTTCTTATTTGGGACAGCCTTTCTGATAATGTCATGCCTGATTTTGTCACTTTACATTTCTGGGATTCAGTCTATATTTGAGGTTTCTAAGGTCCATTCCATCTATAAATGTATGATGCCATATTCTTTACTATTAATTAGCTTCATTCCTGGAATTCCCTCCCTGTAACTGCCTTGATACTGCCTCAGCTATCCCACCTTGCCCCTGCCTTAGCATCCACCATCAGTTCAAGATTCACAGTCTCCATGATTCTCTCCTGAATTGTTGCTGCCATCTACTGGAACATTATTCTGCTGCTGAAGTTTCCTTCCTGGGAGAGTAGCGGGGAGAGGAGAGGATAACTGGGTCAAAATTTTGTGTGATTTCATTGTCCACCGTGCTTTGGGAGCTAATCACCATATTTTTAGCTTTTTTGTTAAACCCATAATAACGCAAATACACAAAAAGGCGCTCAGGAAGCTGTCAAGACTTTTCCTAGTAGTTCATTTCTAGTTCAGTCAAGTTAATAAATTTCTTTCATCTCTCTATTACAAAGTACAGGTTCTGTATCCTTTCATGCAGTCCAAAATTTTGAAGTGTGGATAAGCACACCAATCACTTTTCATATGCTATTCTAATTCTTTTTGTGTCTTTGTCAGTTAGCATCAGTTATTATCTAAAAGCTTTTTAGAAACTATGAGGAGGCATTAGGAGCAAGAATGGGAAAATTCCTCTGTATTACTGTCACCAAGGCAAAACATCTTTGTCCCTATTACATTCTGCATAGTCTAGATGAATAAACATAGTCTATATGAAAAGAATCAAGAGAAGACAAGGGTATACCAAGATCCTGGCTTCATGCTACTTGGGAGATGAGAGAAAGGAAAAATAAATGCAACAAAGTTTCAAAATTAGCTTCAATACAGGTGTAACAAGGCCTAACAAGGCCTAACCTATGAAAGCCCAACCCTAACGAGCATATCTCACATGTTAATCTCTCTATGGGCTGTGGAGTATCTGTAGGTATCATCAGCTTATTTCCAGGCCCCTTTATTCTATAGTGAAAAAAAGCTTTACAATTATATTCTGAGCCATAAGTAAACACACATACAAAAAATCCCAAGTTATTTAACTGTGCACTTTATCAGCTAAATTCACTAAAAGTATGGAAATAATAATCAACATAAGCATTCAGATGGGGTGAGCACCATTACTTCCAAGGAAGTAAATGTGAAACCACAGCAGAAGTTGCCTGTTGAGACAACTGCATGGGCACAGTAGAGAAGGTCAGCATGGGAGTAAGGCCTGAGTTCAAAACCTGTCTTAAGACACTTACTATGTGTGACCCTGGACAAGTCACTTAATATTTCCCAGCCTCAATTTCCTCATATGTAAAATGGAATAGCCTCTATCTTGTAGTATAGCTGTGGTTTGCAAACATTTAAGTGCTATCAAAGCTAGCTGCTATTTTATTTTTGCAGTTTTTTATTATTACTATTATCATTACTCAAAATATTATTATTATAATACTCTTGTTTGTTTGTTCTTCCCTGCCTCAAGTGAAGAAGTATTGAAGAGGAAACAGACATAGGCTGTGACACTGTGAGAGAAGAGGGATCAAAGAACCAGAGTTTATGCCAGAATTCGTGAGCAACTGAGTCTGGTGAAAGGAACAGCCCAAAGAAACCAGCAAGCAGACTGTGACCAAGATGCTTGTTTATATAAGCAAAGGAGCAACACTGCCTACTGGCTATGAAGAATTAGGAAGGGGGAAGGGAGAGAATATGCATCTACTTTGTAGCAATCATTATGAGATACAGTCCATTTTCCCAAATGGTATAAGTGAGAGTTCAGAAGATTCTGTTTTACTGTATCTTTTTAGCAAAGTATCTCTTTGTAAAAGGCTGACTTTGTTAATTGGTTAAATGATACTGAAGTGCTAGTTAAGTGTAATCAATACTTAGAAGAAGGTTTTACTATAACTGATAGCTTAGGAAAACATACCAAAAGAAGGAGGTTCAAGCTATTAGCATCAGAAAAATATCACCAAACCCTTAGGAATATCCTAAGGGAATAAAATGTGATCTTAGTATGGAAACCCAAATTGCCAGGGAAAATCTAAATTGGATAAAGGTCCCCAGAACTTTAAAAGTTACACAAATATGTATAAAGTCCATTTTTAAAGTAAAAAATGTTTTCCTTATTGCTTCACCACCATAGACTATTTTACTCCTAAGACTTTTGCCCAAGAAAAGGATCATAATATGGATAATTTTTTCAAGTATTTACACAACTTCTTATTCAGATAAAAATGCCTAAGAACAATCAATTTAAGGCTCAAATATGCATATGTGCTTTTTTCATATTTAACTGTCACACTAACCTAGGACATAATTTTATTAATGCTCACAATTTTAGAAAGGATTGAATCTTGTTGGCTTATTAAAAAGACATTAAAAGTATCCTTAAACAATGGAAATCAATTTCAGTATACTTTTCAACTCAGTGTTAACAGATGCCTGTACTTTGTCTTTCTTAGAAGTGTGTTAAATTATTTCAATATTTCAGACAATCTGTGAACAATATCATTGACAGGTTGTGAATAAATGTTGACTACTAAATATCTAAGACTTCTAATTATTTAATAAAACATGAAAAATTATTATTACATTTTCAAGAATGTATATTTCATTGATTCTTATATGATAGACAAAATTAAGATGCTACTAGTAAAGACTGACTGCTAGGTAATTGATTTTTATTTGATTCCAGTAACTCATGAAAACAGACAAAAATAATCTGTATAGTTCTTTATAGTCCTTCCAATCTTAAGAAAAATATGATGATGAAGAGGCAAAAATGCTTAATCATGCTAATAATTATTAAAAGACAAAGATCATAATTAATATGCTACTAACATAAATTTAATTGTTGAAATTCTTAATTTGAAATTTTTGTTCACACATCAAGTTCACACACTACAAGACAAAAAGGATAACATTAATATTCCCAACATTCCTGTAAATGAAATCAAAGCATGAAAGAAATTGAATCTAAGTGGAAGAAGAGTTCTCAGATTTTACTGAGAAAAGTAAATAATGGAAATGATGTCATCATGTGTATTAAGAAACAACATTTCATAAAACATTTAGTCATCTTGAGTGTTCATAATCATGTATGATGAAGGAGATAAGGATTTAGAGAGTAGTGGACTTGGCATCAGGAAGTCCCGAGTACAAATCCCATCTGAGATCAGCTGTGTGACCAGATTCAACCTCTTAAGCTTCAATTTCTTTATCTATAAAATGAGGATGATAATAGTACTGACCTTACAAAATTATTATGAGGATTACATAAAGTAACTTTTGCATATGTGGTTTTTTGCATTTTGCAAAACTGTGCTTTCATAGCTCTTTGATCCAATAGCTTCTACCGAGTCTGTATCATAAAGAGATCATAAAAAAGGACCTACATGTGCAAAAAATGTTTGTAGCAGTCCTATTTGTAGTGGCAAGGAACTGGAAACTAAGTGGATGCCCATCAGTTGGAGAATGTCTGAATAAGTCATGGTATATGGAATATAATAGAATATATAGAATAAAATAGAATATTTTTGTTGTATAAGAAATGATGAATAGGCTGATTTCAGAAAGACCTGAAGAGTTTTACAAGAATTGATGCTGAGTGAAGTATGTAGAACTAAAAGAGCAACAAAAAGATTATGTAATGATGAATTCTGATGGGTGCGGCTCTTTTCAACAGTGAGGTGATTCAGGCCAGTTCCAATAGACTTATGATGGAGAGAGCCACCTGCACCCAGAGAGAGAACCATGGGGACTGAATGTGGATCACAACATAGTATTTTCACCTTTGTTGTTGTTCTTTTCTTGCTCTCATTTTTTTTCCCTTTCTGATTTGATTTTTCTTCTGCAGCATAATAAGTGTGGAAGTATGTTTAGAAGAACTGCATATTACATATATTAGATTACTTGTTGTGTAGGGAAGGGGGGAAGAAAACAGAGGGGGAGAAAAATATAGAACATAAAGTTTTGCGAAGATAATATTGAAAACTATCTTTTAATGTATTTTGAAAAATATAATTAAAAATTTTAAAAAATATTATCAGTGTTGATAGTATTCTAATCTGAGCATGAAATCCTTTCAGAGTCTTGGATAGTTTGGATGAGACAAAAAGAACTCAGAACAGGAGTAGTGATAGTCTTCCATGGCAAGAGACTAGATTGAGAATTTGATGGAATGGCACCTGCTCTCTCCTCACCTCAGATGTAGAAGGCTGCTATGTTAGAATGACACTTCAACTCTTCATAAAGGAAGCTGGAGAGCAATCAGAAAACAAAAGGGCCTGAGATGGAATGGCTGGAACGGCATCCTCTCTCCTCTCCATGGAAGCAGTACTAGAATATTTCTCATCTTCCAAGTGAGGCCAGGAACCATGCAAGAGACTTCTAGAATCTGAGACAAGATGGCAACATGGATGATAAGGCACTCTCCTCCCCTCCTCTCTCCTTTCTTCTTCCTTCTGGAGGGTAGAGATCAGGCAGGAAACATGCAAGACGCAAAGGACTTTCAGAGGAAGATGAAGATGAGGCAGGATATGGCAGTATGGCATAACAAGATCTCTCCACTCTCTTCCCTTTTGTCCATCTATCATAAATTCAAAGTTCTTCACCATCCTAGTTACCTTCCTAGATATTCTACCACATATCAATAAATTTTCTTAAACCATGGTATGTAGAACCAAATATTAAATTCCAATTATGTATGTCAGGTATAGATTTGGTAAGATTATTACCTCCCTACTCCTAGAGGTACATTCTTCTTATTCCCCTTTTACTACTCAACAAAAGATCAAATTAGCCTTTCTGGCTACCACATCACAATGGAGCTTTGTAATCCAATTAAAAAACAAACAAACAAACACATTCGTGTTTTTTTTTTTTGTTTGTTTGTTTGTTTTAATGCTGTCTCAGATAGGTTAAGATGACAGGAAAAGATAAAGATGAATGTTGGAGGGGATGTGAGAGAACTGGGACACTAATACATTGTTAGTGGAGCTGTGAACAAATCCAACCATTCTGGAGAGCAATCTGGAAAAGTTACCAAACTGCGCATATCCTTTGACCTAACAGTGTTTCTACTGGGCTTATATCTCAAAGAGATCTTAAAGAGGGGGAAGGGACCCACATGTGCAGAAATGTTTGTGGCATATCGTTTGGTAGTGGTAAGAAACTGGAAACTGAGTGGATGCTCATCACTCAGAGAATGGCTGAATAAATCATGGTACATGAATGTTATGGAATATTATTGTTGTATAAGAAATAATCACAGGATGATTTTAGAGAGGCCTGGGGAAATTTACATGAACGGATGCTAAGTGAAATGAACAGAACCACGAGATTATTGTACACAATAACAGCAAGATCATAAGATGATCAATTTTGATGGATGTGGCTTTTTCCAACAATGAGATGATTCAGTTCATTTCCAATGGTCTTGTGATGAAGAGAACCATCTACACCCAGAAAGAGTTCTGCGGGAACTGAGTGTGGCTCACAACATAGTATTTTACTCTTTCTGTTGTTTGTTTGCATTTCTTTTTCTTTCTGGTTTTTTTTTTCCTTCTTGATCTGATTCTTCTTTTGCAGCAAGATAACTGGACAAATATGTATACACACACACACACACACACACACACACACACATATATATATATAACGTATTTAACATATTGGACTACCTGCCATATAGATGGAAGGAGTGGGAGGAAAGAGGGGAAAATTTGGAACACAAGGTTTTGCAAGGGTCAATGTTGAAAAATTACCAATGCATATGTTTTGTAAATAAAAAGCTTTAATAAAAAAGAACCTGGGAAAAAATGCTGTCTATTCATAAATCTCCCCTCTTTTATTTGTAAACCTGATTTTTTTTTATACCCAAGTATAAGACTTTACATTTACTTTTGTTGAACTTCATCTTACTAGATTCAGTCCAAAGCAACTAACAAGATTTTTGGATCTAGTTTCTGTTATACACTATATTAGTATCCTTCCTACTTTGGTGGTATCTTCAGATTTATGAGCATATATATCATATGGCTTTCTTCAAGCCATTAATAAAACTGTAATGCACAGGGTCATGAACAGATCTTTGAAATACAATATTAGAGCACTTGATATTGAACCATTAATAGCTCCTCTGAGCCTGGTAATCCAACCAATTTCGAATCTGATTATATCACTAACACATAACTCTCTAATTTTTTTCCACAAGAATATTAGGAGATAGTCAATAATTAATAAACACTAATTAAGCATCCACTCTGCACCAAAGATGGTGCTAAGTTCTGCATACTTTATCAAAAACTTTGCTAAAATCAGGATAAAATTTAACCATGGCAATTCCACACTATAGTTTATAATCTTGTTGAAAAAAGGATATGAAGTTAGTCTAGGCAGCTAGGCAGTGGATACAGTACATAGTTTAACATTAGGAAGCCCAGAATTCAAATACTACCTCAGACATCATCTGTACCATTCATATAATGCACATATATACGACAAACATAGGAAACTTTTGTTTTCCATGTTTTTTCTTCTTTTCTCTAAAGATCAAAAGTAAAGAAAGTCAAACTAAAAACATAAAAAGTAATTTTTCAGACCTTAAGTTATTTAATTATCCCCCAAAACACTCAACTCATGCTACACAAGGTGAAAGGTGGAATCTGCTTTGGTCAACCCAGCAGTTTGAGACTGACCTCTAGTCTACACATCCTGACTCCATTAGCTAAGAGATTCTTGTTTCAAGGAAGAATGATAAAATGTGTCTATTATTGACTTGATAATTACATTTTTAACTTGGTTGGATTATTTATGATTTTAAAATAAAAAATAAATTTAACAATGATTTTAAAGTTAACTTTGCTAGTATCTTTTGAGGTTTGTTTTTTTTTTCAATTTTAATGTAGAAAAATCAAATGTGTCTGTGTAAATATCTGCCTATAAAATGTTTTTAGTTTGGACATTTGGTTTGATAAAATTTGGCTGAGTCAGCAAAAAATTCAACCTCATAGACTGATAAGAAATGCTGTGGGCTAATGATTTTTATACTATATTTCAATCTAATTATGTTTCAAACTGCCAAATTATAAATCTCAGAAAACCTGAATTTTATAATGGAAATGTTGATGTGCTAAATTATGGTGTAGTACTTCCCAAAAAAACCGATATGTATTTAGAAGCCATTATCAATTAGAATTATAAGTTTTACTTTTTTGGTAACCAGCACCAATTTAAAACATGTATGTAAAATTGAGTATGTTTAGAATGATTTTAATATCAATTTTCTGGAAAGTGAAGCTTAGTATATAATCTCATAGTGGGAAAATTCTGGTATTAATTTCTATATGATCAAATGTGGATCCATCTTCCTTACCCTGCTCTAGAGATGATACAAAGCATAAATGGAAAAATGATTATCTTGATTAAAGCACTCGGATAAAACACCTTAAAACAAAGCCAGAATTGAAACGCAAATTCTAAAACTTTAATTTATATAGAATGGGTAACTGAACAGTCAGAGAGTTGGTCATCCCCTTATAGGTTCTTAGACAAGTCAATACCAAATTATATTTCCATTTGATTTTAATTCATTTTGAAGGATCTAAAACTTTGTTTTGTGAAATCCCACAGAATTAATTATACTATACACACCAGAAATGTCAATGTTCTCATGTCTTAGACACCAAGTCTATGTATATTTGTGTGTGTACAGGTGTATATACATAATAATTCTTTTTCAATTTACTGAGCTCTTTAATAAGTTTACTGAGCTTATTCATGAGGCTTCATTTGGAAGCATCCAAGGAATCCCTCTCTATGAAGCATATCCTCAGACAGAGGACTAGTTGGCGGTGATGAAGCCAAACAGTGTTTTGTCAGAGGAGCCGAGGAGCCATTTCTCTCTGTATTTTTTTTTCTGACCTAATTGGGGTTAAGTGACAGTTAAGAAATATTAAGTATCCCAGGCCAGATTTCAACTCAGGGTCTCCTAACTTCAGGGCTGATGCTCTATCCACTGCGCCATCTAGCTGGCCCTTCTCTCTGTATTCTTTAAAAGATATGGTACTGGCACAGATAGTTATATATGATCTTTCTTTGCTCAAAAGATGGCAGCACTCAAGATACTATAAAAATGTATTTGTTCACTCAGCTCAGAGTCATGGATAGTCAGAAAATTTAGCTTTACAGTTTAAGAGAGAATGGTCCAGAACTTCTCTCCCTTCGCCCTCCCATGTGGAGAAGAGGGCAATTTCAACTTTCTTATAGCATAATCCTGGAATCTGCCTCTCATTCCACACTTTTAACACATCTTTATCATTACACAAATGACTACAAGATGTAGGGAATTCAAGATATTACTGTACTTCTCTACTGATTATGAATTCATATTTGATTTGGTAAAGTAGCATTTCCCACAATTATGTCAAAACCAGACAAGATTCCCTGAAAGATATGAAAACTTTGGCCTTGTAATTATTAATATCAGGTGTAACATAAAACAAAATGCATGCATAGCAATAGTGTTTGTACACTACAGTAATGAACTGCTGATGGAATTGTAAAATAGTACAGTCATTCTGGAATACAATTTAGAATTATGTATATAAAATGGCTAAAATGTCTTTCCCTGTTGAACTAAAAATCCCACTGTTGAACACATATTATCACAAAAAGGTTACTTATAAAAAGACTCAATATTCAACAAAATATTCATAGTATTGTTTTTTGTGGCAGCTGGGAATTGGAAAACGGCTAATGAATTTGTGGTTCATGAATGTAAAAGAATATTACTGTGCTAGAAGAAAGGTGATGAATGGAGAGAATAGCAAGACTTTCTTGATTTGATTGATTGGTTCAAACTGATAAATGGATTCAAAATGAAATAAGCAGAACCAAGAACACAATACATATAATTAAAACAATATAAATGGAAACAATCACAAAATATTCAAAAACAAAGGTTGCAAAGTTATTAAAAAAGAAAAAAACTCAGTTCGAAAGATATGAAACAACACTTCCCTTACTCTTTTGAAGAAGTAGGACATTCATGGGTGTATAACATTATATATAATGACTGGGGTGTCTTTATATATTAATTAGGGATTTTTTTTTACTTTCTTTTCTGCTTTCTCTTCTTTTTCCTTTCTGAAAAATAATTTTTGTGATTCTCTGGGATAAGGAGGGGGTAACAGCAAATATTTAGAATATGTAAAAACAAGAGATATCAATAAAATCTATTTTTAAAGTAGAGGAAAATGTTTTTCACATCCACAGAGGAGATCCAGAACAGAAATCATACTGAAAAGAGATTGTGTATGAATAGTGAGGCGGTCCACATGTTACTGATTAAAGATGAGATTGTGATAACTGCTTTTAGCCTTAGAACATTGCAAAAGCTGGATCAGAACCATAATCACTCAAAAGAATGACCAAATTATGGGTGTGGGAAAAACCAAGTGTATAAAGAATATGACCAAACTATGTGTATGGGAAAAACCAAATGTATAAAGAATTCCTATTATCCAAAATATGATATTTAGTTGGACAGTATTTAGTAGGGATTTGATATTACTATTTCTATATGATTAATCTCCTTGATTATTTTTATTTTAAGCCTTTAAAAATATTATTCAGAGGAGTTGACAGGGTATGGACAATGATTTAGGTCCAGAATTGAAGCAGGGAAGAAGAGTAGACTGAATTGTCTTTAGGAATTTCTTTAAGACTCCAAATTTCTCCTTCAAAAAAATGGCCATTTTATTATACCAATATCTTCCTAGTAGTGTATGCAATAGTTGAATTCTTTATTTACTACAAGGATGTACTCCTCTGATATTCTGCATCTTGCTCCAATATCCTTTTCACTCTGAAAGATCACTTCAGCCTGAGCTAGACTCCTCTGGATTTCTCCATCATATTAGGGGAATCTTTTCATTTTCAAAATCACTTTAGTCCTGAAACTCAGATTTTAGAAGTTATTCTCTGCCTTAGAGTTCCTCTCTCTGTTTGGAGAGTGAGGGTTTCTTTCAGAACCTCCATTTAAGGAAGTTTTCCAAGTGAACTATATCTTCATTTCCCAACACATTGTACTTCTTTGGAATTCTTCATTATGCCTCACCATGCTCCACTTCCCTAGTAACCCCCACTCAATTTGCCTTTTATGTATTTTCCCCTGAGAAGGCTCCCTGGCGTGAGGAGTTGTCTTTTGTACTTGTATGTCCACTGCTTAGGATAGTGCTTTGAACACAGTAAACACTTACTAAATGTTTGCTAATTGGCTATAGTTGCCAAAGAATTAAAATTGGAAAAACATCCCAGGTGCAAAGGGAAAACATATGTGAGCAAGGTGGAACACAGAACAAGCAACAAATTACAAAATGGAAGTATGATTTACTATCACATTTGATGATATTCTCTTAATATTTAGTGACATCAGGTGAAGAAGGTCTTATAGCATACTGAGAGGCTCTCTTGTAGTATATTTATATGGAAGTTAAAGGACAAGATTCAAATGGTTAGTAAGTGTCCTAGGATCTGAGTTCAAGTCCAATCTCAGGCATTTACTAGCTTTGTGACACTAAGCAAGTCACTTAATCTGTGTGTCTTAATCCACAAGAGACATTTGCCAAGAAAACCTTATGAATGGTAATGCCATTCTACACTTCACAAGGTCATGAAGAGTCAAATCTTACTAGAAGACAGAACAACAACATGTGCCAAGTGCAAAGAAGAGCAAAAACATAGCCCATGTTCTTGAAGAGCTAACATTCTAATGAGGAAGGCAATATACACAAAACAATGTACATACAAAATATAAAAAGAATAGCTTTAAGGTAATTCCAATGAGAAAGATAGTAGCAACAGGTGAAGGGAGCTTAACCAAGACCGACTTTCTATACTATATGGAGCCTAAGCTGAATCTTGAAAGAAGCTAGGGAAGGTGGGAGTCAAAATGTGAAGAAAGCAAACATTCCAACAATGGTAAATGGCCAGTAAAAATACACTACAAAAATGGAGTATCATGTATGAAGAAGAGCATATGGACTAATTTAACAAAATTTCTGAGTATATGGGAAAAAATGAATATGAGAAGAGTGGAAAGGTAGGAAGGGATCAGGTTGTGAAGGACTTTAAATTTCAAACAGGATTTTATATTTGATCTTGGAGATAATAGAGTCACTGATTTAGTAGGACAGAGGAGTGATATGGTCAGAACTGGGCTTTAAAAGTAAAATCACTTTGCCAGCTCTGTAGAAGTTGTACCAAGACAGGGAAAAACATGAGGCAAGGAAACCAATTAGAAGGCTATTTAAATAGTCCAAAAACTTAAAAACTAATATTAAAATTGTTTTTACAAATGGTAAAAAATTTAAATATTATTATTTTTTAAAACAGCATGTTTTCAACAATGAGATGATAAATGATTTAGGCCAATTCCAATAGACTTGTGATGGAGAGAGCCTTCTACATAGAGAAAAAGAATATGGGAACTGAATGTGAATTGCAACAGTATTTTTTTTTAAATTTATTTATTTAATATTTTCCTCAGTTATATCAAAATAATTTTTTTACATCTGCTTTTAAAATTTTTGAGTTCAAGATGCTCTCCCTTATCACCACCCACAATTAAGAAACCAGTTGTTAAGTTATGCAAAACATTTCCATAAAAGTCAAATTGTGAAAAAACACAACAGATCTCCCACCCTAATGAAAATAAAAATGCTCAAGAAAAATTAAGTTTAAAAAAGAGAGAGGAGAAAGAGAAAAAAGATAAAAGAGAAAGACAATCACAATCAGTTCCTTCCTTGGGTATGGATAGAATTTTTCATCATAAATCATCAGAGTAGTCTCAACTGATTGTACTACTGAGAATAGCAATCATTCACAGCTAGTCATCCCTATTATTTTGTATACAGTACACTTCACTTTGCTTGAGTTCATGGAGGACTTTCCAGGCTTCTTTTTTTTCTTGAGAGCATCTTGCTCATAATTTCCCATAAGGAACAATAATATTCTATCATAAACACACACCACAGTTTATTAAGTCATTCCCCTATTGATTGGCATCCCCTCCATTTCCAATTTCTTTGCCCTAAGAAGAGAGTTGATAGAATTTTTTTTTAAATATAGGTTATTTTCCTTTTTTCTCCCCCTCAAAATTGGTATTCATGCCAACTAGGGGTTGTTAACTGTATTTACCCTCATTTACTCTCTCTCTCTCCTTTCACCTGTCACACTTTATAAATGTTTTAGTATTAACAATTCACTATTGCTAACTGTATTTACCCTCATTTATTCTCTCTCCCCTTTCACCTGTCACAGTCTTTAAGTGTTTTATTATTAACAATTCCCTCCCCCAATATGCCCTCTCTTTTATCACCCTTTCTCCCTTCCCGTGTCTCATTCTCCTCTATTTACCTGCAGGGTAAGATAGATTTCTATACCCCTATTAATTGTGTAAGTTATTTCCTCTTTGAGCCAATTCTGACGAGGGTTAAGATTTATTTACTCCCCCTCCCTCTACTATAAAAGCTTTTCCTTGCCTCTTTTTTATGGCAGATAATTTGTACCATTCCATTTCTCCCTTTCCCTTTCTCCCTCTCTCGCCTCTTAGTTTCATCATTAAAAAAAAAAGATATTATCCCTTCATTTTCAACTCACACCTGTGCCTTCTATCTATATATACTCCTCCTAACTGCCATAATAATGAAAAAGTTTTAATGAGTAACAAGAAATCATCTTCTACTATAGGAATGTAAAAAGATAAACTTATTGGGTCCCTTATGATATCATGTTACTGATTAACTCCTTATGCTTCTCCAGAGAACCTGTATTTGAAAGTTTTTCACTTAGCTCTGGTCTTTTCATCACAAAGTTGAAAATCTTCTGTTTTGTTAAATGACCACCTTTTGCTCTGAAGGATCAGTTTTGCTGTGTAGGTGATTCTTGATTATAATCCTAGCTCTAGTGCTCTCTGGAAATATCAGTCATATCTCAAAACACACTGGTTTTTTAATGTAAAAACTGCTAAATCTTGTGTTACTATTACTGTGGCTCTACTGTACTTAAATTGTTTCTTTCTGGATGTTTGCAATATTTTCTCCTTGACCTGGGAGTTCCAGAATTTTGCTACATTATTTCCTGGAAGTCTTCATCTTGGGATCTCTTTCAGGAGGTAATTGATGAATTCTTTCAATTTTTATTTTACTCACTGGTCCTAGAATATCAGGACAGTTGATCATGACTTTCAGGTAGACCAATAATTTTTAAAATTACCTCTCTTCTGGATTTTTTTTCCCTATTTTTTCTTTCTTTGTTTGTTTTGTTTTTGCTTTATTGTATCCTAATTTCTCCTAAAGTCATTAGTTTCCATTTGCTCAATTCTATTTTTTAAGGAATTATTTTCCTCAGTGTGCTTTTACCTCCTTTTCTAATTGGTCTATTTTGCTTTTTAAGGCATTCTTTTCCTTTCTGAATTTCCTTTTGGATCACGCTCACTTCTTTTCCTATTTTTTCCTCTACCTCTCTTACTTGATTATCAAAATCTCTCTTGAGTTCTTCCCTGGCCTGAGCCCAATTCTTATTTTTCTTGGAGGCTTTGGATGTAGGAGCTTTGATTCTGTTATCATCTTCTGAGTCTGTTTTGATCTTCCTTGTCATCATCATAACTTTCAATGTTCAGAAACTTTTTTTGTTGGCTGTTCATTTTCCTGATCTATTACTCAACTCTCTGCTCAAGTAGGACTCTGTTTCCAGGGTGAAGGATGTACTGTCCTGAGCTTCAGGGGTTTTGTACAGCTGTTTTCAGGGATCTTTCTGGGGACTTGATCACAAGTCTTTTTTTCCTGCCCTGGACCTATTAGGAGTGTCCCCATTCCATTGTAACTACAAGATCTAGTATGCCAACTTGGACCAGGGTTGCTGACTGACCAAAGTTGTGCTGAAGCGACCTGCCTGTGCTGGGATTGTGTGCTAGACTTCCATCCTGGTGCCACGGCCCTCTCCACTAACCTTCCAAGTCCTCCCTGGTGTTCCCAGGCCTAGTGGTCCAGAAGCCTCTAAGCAATACTGCTGATTCAGAGCTCCTGCCTCTCTGACATTGGGGTCTGAGTTGGGGCTGGCCTTGGTGCAGCCTGCATAGGGAATGCATGCTAGGTTCCCATCCTGGTTCCAGGTACCTTTTTTGCTGACCTTCCAAGTAGCCTTCAGCTGGAAAAGGTTCTACTGCTCTAAAATTTCTTTCGTCATTATTTTTAAAGGAATTTGGAGCAGTTTGGGGTAGAGGTTAGGCAATTTCATGCCTTTACTCTGTCATCTTGGTGCCACCTCCCACAACACAATATTCTCACCTATTTTCTTGTTGTTGTTAGCTTGGTTGCTTTTTTCCTCTCATTTTTTTTCCTTTTTGATCTAATTTTTCTTGTGCAGCATGATAAATGTGGAAATATATTTAGAACTGCACATATTTAATCTATATTGAATTACTTACCATCTAGGGAAAGGGGAGGTGGGGAGGGAGGGAGAAAAACATGGAACACAAGATTTTGCAAGGGTGAATGTTGAAAT
This sequence comes from Antechinus flavipes, assembly GCF_016432865.1. Lineage (NCBI taxonomy): Eukaryota > Metazoa > Chordata > Mammalia > Dasyuromorphia > Dasyuridae > Antechinus > Antechinus flavipes. Next base: position 86,099,360 of record NC_067401.1, on the reverse strand, counting down.
TTTTGCATGTATTTTGAAAAATAAAAGGCTATTATAAAAAATATAGAAAGAGTGTAGAGAAAGGACAGAGAAATTATGACAACATTTGATATGACTAGAAGTTAAGGGGAAAAGTAGGATCAACAATATCACTAAGGATGCAAATTCATGTGACTAGAAGCACAACAGTACCATTAAGACATATGGAAAAGGTCTAAAGAAAGGATAAGTTGGAAAGAAATAAGAGCCATTTTGTATAACTTTAAGCTTGGGATACTAACAAATGGGATATCATCTATAAAATGAGGAGTTTGACCTTGAAGATCTCTGAGGTTTCCTCTATTAATTTTAAATGCTTTGATTCTATATACATAGGACTTATAATAATTGTCATGATAAAAATAAATATATATATTTGACCATGCCACAAAGAGAATTTGTTATCTTTCCTCCTAAATTCTCCCCACTACAGTACCTACTACTATAAAGCAGGGGTGAGGAATTTTTTTTTTTATTCCAAGGGCCATTTTGATATTTATAACATCTTCCGTGGGCCCTATAAAACTATCAACTTATAGAACTCAAGGAACGGGAGGTTGTTGTGCCTAGTTTTCACCTCATCATTTCCTACAGTTGCCTTAGCAATGATTTCATGGACCTTATACGGTCCACGGCCCAGATATTCTCTAATTCTCAGTCCCTCAGGCTCATAACCTAAGAGTAGATCACTCTTAACTCTTCAATATCTCTCATGAATCCACATCCATTAATACCCTTTTCTCTTCTCTGATACTGCCACTACTTTAGTGTAAGCCCTCAACTCATACCTGAATTACTTAAAATGAGAAGGATGAGAGGAGGGGGAAGAGTTTCTTTCTGCCAGCCTCAATTCTCTCTCCATTTCAATCAATTCTCTACTCAGCTATCAAAAGTGATTTTCCTAAAGAATGAATTTGATCATATCATCTCCCTTTACTTCTACTTAAAAAGTGGCTTTCTATTTCATTCAGGATCAAATATAAAATACTGTTTGATGTTCAAATCCTTCATGATTTATCCCCTTCCTACATTTCCAGTCTTCTTACACCTTACTCCCTAACACATACTCTTCAATCCAGTTTAGAGGATTCCTGGTTGTTCCATTTACAAAACATTACATCTCTAGGCTCTGAGTATTCTCTCTGGCTATACCTCCTGCCTGAAACATTTTTGCTCCTCTATTCCATGTGCTGACTTCCCTGGCCTCTTCTGAATGTCAACTAAAAACCCATCATCTATAGGAAGTCTTTCCCAACCCCTCTTAATTCCAGTGCCTTCCCTGTTATTTATTTCCAGTTTACCCTGTATGTAGCTTGCTTTGTATACAGTATTTTTACATGAAGTCTCTTCTATTAGATGGTGAGCTTCTTGAGGAAAGGAATTGTCTTTTATTTCCTTTTGTATCCTTAGCATTTAGCACATTTCCTGGCCCATAGCAGATGCTTAATAATTGTTTATTGATTGATTATACATCAAGATTCAGTCAAAAGACTTAAGGTTTTTGCAATAGTCCTTACTATGTTTCCAAGATAGAAACTTCAGCTGCAGCCATAAGTGCTATTTGCAGAATCTCAACTATTTTCAATGATCGCTAAGACTTTTTATCTAACTCAATAGTTTGTTTTTAAAAAAAAAGAAAAAGAAAGAAAAAACACAACTACTCCATTCATTACTATTCTTTCAGAAAAATCACTGTCTTGTTTTCTACTATTATAGCTCATCATTCCACTGCTTTGCCATGTAATTTGAAGCTATACTTCATTCTATCTTCAAAGCATTCCTCTCTATATTAATTACTTTCCTTCAACTTACCAGCAGCTGTCCATTCTCCATGTAGAAATTTACTAAGTTTTTAACTATTTATAGCACATAAAACATGACTACTCTCTTCTCGCTGCTCCTTATAGCAATTTAGACCTTGGCCAGTTGAGCTAAGTAACTGAGGAAGAGAGAGCACTACAGGATTTCCAAATACAGCATGGAGGGAAACCCAAAGATCAAAGAATTATACGTTATTCCACACAGCCTAACAACTGTGAAAAGATCTTTGATGTTTGGCTTCCTCTTTCTGTGATGACAGTATACCCTAGTCATCTTTTCTGCCATAGGAGCCTCTTGCTAACTCAGACTCTAATACAAATTCATTAACCAAACAATCCACCTGTGAAACAGTATGCAACAAGGCTAATAAAACATACAGTATAACTAAGAAAAATCAATATTAGGTGTTATTATATTTCTGAAATGTTTAAAAAATGATCCTATAGAACAAATCTCATTAAGTGTCAAGATTTATTCATTTTTAAATGCTATTCTCTTGATAAAAAACAAAAATCAAATTTTTAAAATAATATTTTAAAACTATTTGACTTTTCACATTTTTCTCAATTATAGCTATAATAAATTAGTTCAATTCAAACTGACATTAGAGATAAGTTCATTTTTCTAAATAAAGCTTTCTAGAAAAACCATAATTTTTTTTAATGTTTTGAAGAAATACTTTGCACATAAGAAATCAATGCAATAAAAATTTAGTTAAGGATTTCTCTAAATAATTATTATAAGACAAAGGAAACTGAATAAATTCCTAATGAAACCTGAGGAAGAAAAGTAAGGAAGGAAGGGAGAAGGAAGGGAGGAATAAGTTTTCAACTGAGGAAAGGCTGAATAAATTACAGAATATGAATAAAATAAAGTATTATTATTTCATAAGAAATGATGAAAGAAATGGTTTCACAAATCTAGGAAAACATATTAACTCATGACAGGATCGTGTCAGCAAAAACAATAATAACAACAATATTGTAAAGAAACAACTTTGAAAGACTTAAGAATTTTAATAACTACAGTGACCAACAATAATTCTGTAAGATCACTAATGAAGCATAATACCCAACTCCTGAGACTGGGGTGATGCATTCAAGATATAGAATTAGACATATTTTTAAGCATTACAAATATGTTGGGACTGTTCTGCATAACTACACTTATTTATTAGTAGGACTGTGCTTTTATTTTATTCATTGAGGGGATATTTGAGGAGGAAAAGGAAGTAGGCAATAGTGTTGCCAATAACAACAACAACTAAAAGGAAAAAAGAGTCATTCAAGCATTTTTAAATGTTCAGAAAAGGAGTTCAGAAGGAATTCAGACAAACAGGAAAACTTTGAAAATAGTGCATTGCATTTATTATATTCTTCTTATAATAAGCAAGTCTTCACAAAAGAAATTCATGGTTTCACATAAAATTCTCTTCTCTGTTTCTATACACACAAATACATGCATAATACAGACTTATGTACATATATTTGTATATACAAAGTTCACAATAAAGTTATGAAGTGGCATTTAAATATTAACTCTTACCTGTAAGTAATCTCTTTAACTTCCTTTTTCCCAGGGGGAAAAAAAGCATAATTCTCATAAAATAGAGCACAAAACCAGTTCTTCCTGTGCTCAATTCAATTCAGAACTCTCAATTCAACCAACACATTAAATACTTATTATACTAGACACTGTTAGATACAAAGTGAGATAGTTTCTGCACTAACAGAACTTCAAATCTAATAGGAGTAATACAAATCATATATAAATAACTAAAATTCAAAACAAAACATGAGAATTACAAAGTGCCATGAAAAGTCTGAAAAAGAAAAAGAAATTCTGTCTGAAGTTAACAAAAAGTTTCTCTAAACATTTGATTTAGGCACAACTTCAGACATATGGAGCAAAGAAAAATCCAGGCATTACTGAGGGATTCCAAAAGAGAAAGGAAGAGATATATAAGAAGGAAAGCAACTTTGCTGAAGCACAAAGTTCATAGTGGATTAACATTGTGGTATGATTAGAAAGAAAGAGATACTCTTTGTGGACACTGTGAAGGGGCTTTGAAGATTCTGCCTTCATAATTCTTGTACTTTATTTATAGACAACAGGGAAGCACTCCAAGATTTTGATTTCTGAAATCATATGATCTGATACATTCCAAAGGAATTACAGAAGCTCAGAGATAGAAGGGATCTGAGAAATCATCTAATCCAAACCTCCTACCTAAAATATGAAGTCTATCTCCTACATTTCAAACAAGTGGTCATTCAGCTTCTGCAAAAACATCTCTAAAAATGAAAAGTTTAATTCAGAAGTGGTTTGAAGGATGAACTGGTAAAGATTAAGGTAGTAATCTTCCATCTATTTCATATGTCTTATATGGACCTATTGGGGTTTTTTCCCTGTGTTCAGAACAGAAACTGCTTTTGCCTTTCTTTGTATTTCTGGGGTTTACCACAATGACGCTGTACATAATAGGCACTTTAAAAATGTTTGCTGATTGGCAAGATTACATTTGAAGTGGAAGAAGAAAAAATCAAAAATAATACCAAAGTTCCAATCACTAGACAATGCTAACACCACTAATTTAATGAAAGAAATCAGAATTAAGTAAGAAAAAGATGTCTTGTCTTGGACACTGAGCTTAAAGTATAAACAAGACATACTATTGGAAATGGCTTTCCATCTTCCATGATCTAAACATCTGCCTAGACAACTAGGTAGCACAATGGATAGAATGCTGGAACTGTACTCATTAAGACCCAAGTTCAAATCCAGTCTCAGACACTTATTTAGCTATATGATTATGGGCAAGTCACTTAACTGCTTTCTGCTACAGTTTCTGCATCTTTAAAATGGGTATAATGATAGCAGTAACCTATCAGGATTATTGTAAGGATAGAATGAGGTAACACTTGTAAATGACTCTGCAAACCTATAAGTACTAGAATTCCTAACTATTATTATCAATCTCCCTTTATTTATCTCCCTCAATTAGAATTGTGTTCTTGAAGAATGCAATGTCTTGATTTTCTATATGTATCTCCAGCACTTAACCAAGTGCTTGGCATATATACTAGGAGCTTAACAAATGCTTTTCTAATCTACTCAGTTATAAATGAAGATCTAGAGCTAAAAGAATCACAGAAAAGTAGAGTTAGAAGAAAACAAGAGATCAATCTAATTTTTTAGAAAATGAGGTATAAAGTTGAATTTACTTGTCTAAGGTCAAATAAGTGTTAGATTTTAAATCCACATTTTTCAAGACAAAGAAGCATCAGGGCTGGAGATATAACTACTGTCCACATAAAAATGTATTGAAGCTATGATGGTAGATTGCTGGAGAAATGAGTTTAGAGAGAAAAGAAGATGAACAAGAATAGCTTGTAGAATGCCAACATTTAAAGAATAGTTAGAAGAAAATAGTAACAAAATTCCTACATAAGCAAAGTGTGATATAATGAATAGAAAACTGAATTTGGTTGAAATTCATACCCTGCTGTTTACTACATGATCAAATGTGGTTAAGTCACTTCACCTCCATGAGTCTCAGTTTGCATATTTGTAAAATGAGGGAACTGCACTAGATTTCAAGGATCCTTTTTAGTTCCAAATTCTGTAAAAGCTCTTCATTTTTTTTCCAGGATAATTTTTGTATCTTCTTATCTGATCTTTAAAACAACTCTGTGAAATACATAACTGATAGTAACATCCATATTTTATAAATCAAGGAAATGTTAGAAAAACTCTAGAAACTTTAAGAGTCCCAAAAAGTTATGGTATTTAGATATGAATGCAGATTTCCTGTCTTCCTATTCTTCACACTATCATATGGAGAAGCTCCATATGTCCTAAACTAATGAACACCAAATAGAAAGACTACCAAAGAAACAAAGATCACACTTCTCTTGTGTTCTCAAGAATATGCTGAGTTCTTAAAAGTTGGAACTACATGTAAAATCTGGCAATATTGGGGCAGCAAAACATTAGCTAAATTTCAGGCTTTCAATGTGATTAGACAATAACACTTCATTTTCACATATCTATGATCCATTTATAATCCCAAAAATCAAAGTGAATTTTTCTAACATACCATGTGATCATACAGTCATTTCTACAATGAAACTGCATTACTCTTTATGGGAAAAATTTGCTGCTGTGTAGTAAACAGGAAATGGTGCTATCATTTTCATTCTCCTTAATCACTTAAGTAACTTATTTCTGAAGTCATGATTTGAATAAAATATAAACAAAAGGCATACACCTCGACACAAAGTTCAAAAGAAGCTCAATTATGTTCTATATATTTTTAAGATTTCATCAGACCACAATTAAAAGTAAAAACTTTGATCAAATACTAAAATTTCCAAAGTTTAGTATTTACCCATATTTTAATTTACACAATAATATAGATTAGTTTATTCAGCAAGATTATTTAGAGATTCTTAATTCTCAATATTATTTTGATGCCTCTGTTACTAGTTTGGTCCACAAATCTCAATAAAGACAACATTTAAATGAATCATATTAGTACTTGAGAGACAGATATTTTCAGAGAACAATGTTCTTAAATATCGACACTAAAGGCACAACTATACTGCAAGATACAATATAATTCAAATCACTTACTTTTGGAAAGAAATCCCTATCATATGGAAACACTTGAAGGTTACAAAAAAAGAACACAGCATTAAAATTCAATTCAATTCATTAAATATTATAATGGTTCTAAGAAGTAAACACATGTTTGCAATTTCCTCACCCCATTAAAAAATTCTTGGCAATAAAAGTCTTATAATAATGCAAAAGAGCTATATCTAAGAAATTTTGTGACTGAGAAAAGTATCAAAAATCATTCCCAAGGAAAATGTCATATCCTCAATTAATGAGGGGAAGGAGGACATGGAGGGAACAGAAATGAGAGGACTTGGGAGGGGGGGAGGAAGATAAAAGGAAATAAAAGGAAGGTGCAAATAGGAAGAGCAGCTCATTGCAGCCTACCATCTAGTAAATTCCCATTTTATTATTCTTGCTAACTAGGTAGAAAGTTCTGTTGTTTCTAGCTGTTAAAGAACTACAAGTGCTGTCAGACCCCTCTAAATTTGGTGCCCTAGAGCAAAACACAAATAACCTACCAAAATTAAGTCTTAATTGTATAAAGTAAGTTACAAAAAAAGATTAGAAGACAACAATTTGAATAATATATTAATTTCTAACAAAAAGTTTGACCAGTTCTAAGTGAATAATACCTAAATGTACAACCACCAAAAAGCAGTTTAAAAAAAAAAATAAAACAGCAAAACCTTGTATTCACAGTATGTCAATTTATATTTGTCTATGATGTGCAATTTTTTTAATACCCACTAAATAACTCACATTGTTACTATACTGAGTTTTAAACATTACAAACATTTCTTAGATGAGTAAATATCAACATTATTTGCTTTGAAATTAGATCTAAAGAACAAAATGTTTAGCATTCACTTCAGAAATACACTTATCACTATCAGCAAATGCATACACTGAGGCCTACATACATTTAATGTGCACGTTATACCTTTAGTGATCAGCCTCCTGGAGTGAAGCACAAGTTAGTGCTGAGATAGGAACTACAGTAACATTAATCTAGTGATTAAATACTTAGGATGAAGAAAACCTGTAATAACTACTTAACTAGATATTTGTTGCTACTAAATTGTTAAAAAATATAATCCTAATTCTTTCATGTAGAGGGATTTTATCTATTATCAGTAACCAGAATCAGGAAAGAATCTATTTCCTTAAAAAAAAAAAATTAATCTTTCAAGATTAACTGATATGGAATGAATATGTAATTCATTAGCTTCATATTTATATCAGAAATGCAAAAAAATTAGATTAAGTCCAGAGAACATATAATATAGAAACCTGTTATGATGCTGATATTTGGGGATAAAATTAACACCCATCTTTTAACGTAAATGTATATCATGTTTGTTTGGGGCTGAATTTGGGGCTATTGAATCAAGGTGTATTCAAAATCCAGAAAGAAACTATCTGTTTTATGAAACTGACTATCTCTAAATAACAAATTCCATATCTTAGCTAATATAATCAATAATGTCCAAAAGATGCCAAACAATGATTTCTTAATTGGAAGGCAAAATTTGCACATTTTTCTTCAGTCGTTCAATTGCAATAGTCAAGAATAAGGTAAAATATTACCAATGCAAAATTTCATTTAATAGATCATCAAACTTGTCATGGATATAGAGAAAACACAAGCAAAACTTAGGAGTAGAAAAAGTACTTTCTAAAGAAGAGAATGTATGTTCTGTATACAATTCCAAATTTTGAAAGTATATTTTACATTGTTTATAATACTGAAAATTATATAAATATACTTCAATAACTAACTATATTTCTTTATTACTGTTTCAGAAAATAGCAGATAAAAGGCAAGGAAACTCGGATTTTTTTTTAAATTACCAAATTGTTTCTGAAAAATAGATGAAATACAGCTCTCTCTTCTCAATAGTGAAATGTCACATTCATTTACTGTTATCAATTGGTTTTACTTAACTGATCTATACCTACCAATAACATTTGACACAGAAGATAGCTACATTGGAACACTGAAATCATGAGAACAGAATAGTTCTATCCCACTCAATGTAGCTATGTGAATAAATTGTAATTGCATAGCCACTATACTACAATCAACAGATTTCTATAACACATTTACTCCAGACTCAGGTGATTTTATGGAGACTACGGATAAGTTAAATTTTTTTATGTCATTTTTTTTCATTTTTATGCCAATAAAATGACATTTAAATTATTTGGTTTAAACTAAGTTATTTTAATTCTAGAAATATTTTAAATAGAATAACAAAAATTAAAATATGAGTTTTTAAAAATCTGTTACCATCTATGATTTGCCTCAATCATCCACAGCATAGTTCTACTGATCTATATATATATATATATGTGTATATGTATATATATATATACTGATTATACTGATTATCTTCCACCCACCTGCCTCCCCAAAATTAAAAAAGCCCATTTTTTTTAAACATACATGTGTGTGTATGTATGTGTTTTTAAAATCTGTTAAGAGTCATTCTGAGTCACTTATTCAGAATGGAGCACTTTGGGCCACATTGGAAAAGCACAAAACATTTAAGTTTCTTCAAAATACATATATAAAGTACAAGTGAAAATCAAAAAGTCAAGTCTGATTTGTAAGCCAAATCATAAATTATGTTTTCAAATATAAGCCAACACTTAAATTGTCAATGCATAGTAATATTTTTTCCAATTAGAAAACATAGTATACTACAAGATCACAAGTTTCACTTTGCAACTGGGTGAGATAAAATGCCAGACATTACATTTTTCTTTTCAAGCAATTCCCAACAGACCCCTAATTATTACCAACAATTTAATTTTTACTCTTACTCGTATTTTCAGTTTTGTTTAGCACTTACCCCTCTTCTGAACCCAACCTTCTTTCACAATGGTAACATCGCTCATGATGGCTCCCCTCTGAGCCCTCAACTTCAAGAAAAGATACTTTGAGATATCAGCTTTGGGGTTTGGATTCTCTTTTGCTGCTGCTGCCCTTCCCACTCTCTAGTGATGACTCAGCCTGGAAGGAAGTATTGAAGAAAGAATTTCTTTTTTTTTCCATTCTTGCAACTCATACAGCAATAACAAACAACCAATTCTTTGTAAATGTCTTCAACTGCCTGACCCCACATAAAAGTTTGGCTCTTCAAACTAGAGAATTTATTTATTCAATAATTTTATAATGAATGTACTTCCCTGATCTTGTGACATATTTCAACTGATAATGAAATTTCTGATTTGAAAAACAATGTTAAGAAAATCACTGTGACACATAAAGCTTTGGATTCTGAAGAATAGAAAATAAATGTTTGAAAATAGTCTACAATTTTTTTTCTATTTTTCTCAAAATTTGTATAATTTCAGGCAACCAAGCTAAATGTTTTTGTTATTTTTCAGGCAAAACACAAGAATTCATCATTTCATTAGTATGTAAATTATCACCACAGGTACATGTCATACTCATTCAATACATTAGAAGAAAAGTCTTCATGAGGTACCATACATTGCAAAAGAATTCACCATTTCATGGCTAACGTTTTACAAGTAATTATAAAATAAACCAGTATACATTTGTAAGATATGTTCAGTTTTTGGAATGTTGACTTTACATGTCTTCAAGAAAGCTCTCTGACTGTAGTGATTCACTTAAACTAATCTATTTAAAGTCTAAATCTTTAATGTAACCAGTCCCTCAATACCAACTGCACAAATTTTAAGGTTCCTAGAGATTAAAGTGTAATCTAAATTCTTGTGTATACAGGATAAGCACACTTATAATTACTGCTTGTTAGTAACACAGCTAGCAAAACAGCAAAAAAAATTTTTTTGAGTTACTTTTTAAAAAATACATAATTCAACCACCAAATACAGATCACAAGTGAATGAACATGCAATGTGTTCAACAGAAGTAATAGTCTTCTCTTTACCACACAACACAAAAATAAGAAAAAGTTAATTGGTTCTCAGTTCAACTCAGCAAAAAAAATTTTAGATAATAATTTCTCCTTCATATGATTCTACTTAATGGAAGACATCGTCCTTTATTTTCCTATTCATTTTTATATATTTTAACTGTGTTTTTGTCTGCGTGTAAGAAACAGCAAGGCCAATTTGACATCATTATCATCAAAGCATTCTATGGCATTTTACAAATATTATTTCATTCAACCTTCAAAACAACCCTAGGCACTAGGTACTACATTATTACAATTTTACAGAGGAGGAAATAGAGACTGGTAGAGGTTAAGTTATTTGCCTAGGGTCACACAGTTTTTTTCTGAGGTTTTTTGAATTCAGGTTTTGATTCTCATCTGCTGAATCACCTAGCTTCCAAGACTGGTTTGACTATAGAATGTGGGAAGGAGAAAAAAACATTAAATAGGGGTGGAAAGGAAGATGAGGATCAGATTGTAAAGGGCAAATGTCAACATTTATATGATCCTAGATTAAAGAGGGAGCTATTGCAGTAGAGGGAAGGGGAAGGGGAACTGTAAGAAAGTGACAGGTCAGAGTTACACTTTAGGAAAATTTCTTTGGCAGTTGTGCAAAGGATTGGAGTAAGAATACAAACGAAACAACAGAAGCAATTACAAACATAGTACATAAAGAACAGAGTATGTAGTTCAGGCTAACATGATAAGGACCTAACCTAGCATGGTGGCTATGTGAGGAAAAAGAATACAGATCTCCAAAATTTTGTGGGTATAGATTCATTCTGCCATATACAAAATAAAAAAGAGGGAAGAAGGTAGAATTTTTATTTTATTTTCTTACTTTTTCTTTTTAAGAATCACTATTTAAATCAGAGAAATGGAAATTAAGACAACTCTGAGATACTACTACACACCTGTCAGATTGGCTAGAATGACAGGGAAAGATAATGCGGAATGTTGGAGGGGATGCAGGAAAAGTGGACATTGATGCATTGTTGGTGGAGTTGTGAACGAATCCAACCATTCTGGAGAGTAATCTGGAATCATGCCCTAAAAGTTATCAAACTGTGATCCAGCAGTATTACTTCTGGGCTTATACCCCAAAGAGATACTAAAGAAGAGAAAGGGCCCTGTTTGTAGTGGCTAGAAGCTGGAAAATGAAAGGATGTCCATCAATTGGAGAATGGCTGGGTAAATTGTGGTATATGAATGTTATGGAATATTATTGTTCTTTAAGAAATGACCATCAGATTGAATACAGAGAGGCTTGGAGAGACTTACATGAACTGATGCTGAGTGAAATGAGCAGAACCAGGAGATCATTATATACTTCAACAATGATACTGTATGAGGATGTATTCTGATGGAAGTGGATTTCTTTGATAAAGAGATCTAACTCAGTTTCAATTGATCAAGGATGGACAGAAGCCGCTACACCCAAAGAAAGAACACTGGGAAATGAATGTAAACTGCTTGCATTTTTGTTTTTCTTCCCAGGTTATTTTTACCTTCTGAATCCAATTCTTCCTGTGCAACAAGAGAACTGTTCAGTTCTGCACACATATATTGTATCTAGGATATACTGGGACATATTTAACATGTATAGGACTGCTTGCCATCTAGGGAAGGGGGTGGAGGGAGGGGAAAAGTCGGAACAGAAGTGAGTGCAAGGGATAATGTTCTAAAAAAAATTATCCTGGCATGGGTTCTGTCAATAAAAAGTTATAATTGTGAAAAAAAATTTTTTTTGGTGTAGTAAAAAAAAAATTATCACTACCTTAAAACACAAAGCCTGAGAAAGTTACAAGCTAGGAGTAGAAGCAAGGGGCGGGGATAAAATGTAGGTAGAATTTTTCCAATGGCATCTGTGAAGCTACTACTATAGGTACCCTAACTGATGTACAAAGAGGGAAAATAGATGTTGCAAAGCCAAGAAAGAAGAGAGTCTGAAGTGCTGAATGATTACGAGTAGAGTAAGTATAATTATGTTGTAAACATGTCCCACAATTGGCTTATGGAAGGGAGGGTGAAATAAAACCAATCTTCAACCCTTTGACTGGTTGACCACAAACCCTTCTGAGTGATGCCACTGTCTATATTTTGAGACCACTGCTCAAAACCGACACTACCACACTAACAAAACAAAAATAAGTTTAGCTTTACTTCCAAATCATTGACTAAAAAATAAATTTTTTTAAAAAATTGTAAAATCTGATAAATGGCTTCTTTAATTTGCTCAAAAACATCATTTTCCCCTAACTTTTACAATGAAATAAAAAGTTTTACATAAATTTCTAAGTTTCTCTTTCCAAAAGAAAAATTTCAGCCTAATACTAAAGAAAAGTTCCCTAACCATTATGTCCCAAATGTCCCAAAATTAAATAGTCACATAAGACAATTCTCAGTATTTAGAAGTCTTCAAAAAGAAATAAATGATTACTGTTTATCATGAATTCTGTAGAGAGGATTCAAGACTGGATTAGAGGTGAGAAAAGATAATCTTTGAAACTCACTCTAATTCTAAGATTCTATAGTCCTGTGATTATATATGTTTAATAAAAGAGGTCCCTAAAAAACGCATTGTTGGTGGAGTTGTGAAATGATCCAACCATTCTTTGGAACCACACCCAAAGGGCTACAAAACTAATATACTCTTTGATTCAGCAGTTACTCTAATTGGGTATATATCCCAAAGAGCTCATAAAATTAAAAAAAAAAAAGGACCAATTTGTACAAAAATGTTTTAACAGTTTTTTGTGTATGTATGTATGTGTATGGGGAGTGGCTGAATAAGTTATGTGTAATAATGTAAAGAAATGACTAAGTTAATAATGGAATGGAACATTATTGTTCTATACAAAATGATGAGCAGGCAGATTTCAAAAAGCCTGGAAAGAATGACATGAACTAAAGTTAGTTAAATGAACAGACCTAGGATAATACTGTATACAGTAACAGCAAGACTGAATGATAGTCTTTGCTCTTCGCAGCAATACAATGATCCAGGACAATTCCAATAGAATTGGAATAGAAAATGCCATCCACACCCAAAAAAAGTACTATAGGGACTGAAATGTGGATCAAAGCATACTATTTTCACTTTTTTTCCCCTTTCTTTCTTTCTTCTTCTTCTTCTTCTTTTTTTTTTTTTTTTTTTTTTTTTTTTTTTTTTTTTGGTTTGCTTTCTCTTTTTTGTGATATTTCCTTTTTATTCTGATTTTCCTTTCACAACATGACTAATGTGGAAATATATTTAAATTAACTGTACATATTTAACTTATCAGATTGCTTGCTGTCTTAGGGAAGAAGGAGGAAGAGAGAGGAACAGGAAAAGAAGAAGGGAGAAAAATTTTGAGAGTAGAAATTTTACAAAAATGAATGCTGTAATTGAAAAATAAAATACTATTGAAAGAAAAAAAAAGCACAGGCCATATTTTAAAGCTGTCTTGTGGTGCTGACTATATACATAGCAGTAGCTTGATATACAAGCAAATACTTGATTTACTGAATAGAATCAAAGAAAAAAAGGGGATGCCTCAGAGACCTCTACTCCCCCAAAAAACATGATTTAAACATGAAACATAAGCTATGTTTGATAGCATATTAAATGTCTATGCGATAAACCACATATAAGCTACTAAAGGACAAACGTTTGGATATGTCACATTAGCTCGTGAATAAATGAATTTATAAGCCTTTATTAAACATATACTATGTTTCAAGCAATAAGGATATAAATAGTAAAATGAGACAATCTATGCTCTCAAGGAGATATATAGAGAATTCTATAGCAGGATAGATGAAAAAATGGTCCAGGGTATGGTCCTTAGGAGTAAAGCAGATGGTTAACTGTCTAAAAACTTAGGCTGCACAAGGATAAAACACATTGTAAGACCTGAAGGTCCTCTAACCAACACTATAACTGGTGAACAGTTCATCAAACAGGTTAATATTAAGGTTACAATTTAGTAGAAGGATAAGAAATAGGCTTTTTTTTTTAAGAATTCTAAGAAGTTCAAGTTAGAAAACTGATACTGAAACAGTTTCAGACACATAACAGTTATGTGAACTTAGGAAGCTCACTTAAACATTGTCTTCCAGTTTCCTCAACTTGTAAAGTGGGAATAATAGCACCTTTAAGTAAGTGGAGATTAGATGAGATAATGGTAAAGCCCTTACACAGTCACTCAACACAAAGAAAGCACTTAATAAAGATTAATTCCCCCCCTCCCCCTTTCTTACTAGTTGACTTATTGGATACAAGAAAGGAATGATAAGAAAATATTTTACATTAAAAAAATGGCATCTGAGTTCAAATGGACTGGGAAAAATTAAGCAGTTCTTGAGAGTATTCTAAATAGAGGCAAGTGTAAGAACAAATGCACCTACAGAACATGTTCACAGAATAGGAATTCTCTGTACAGTGTAGCTCTAACATAACATATATAAAAGAAAATAATGTAAAAAAAAAAAAAAAACAACACCTGGTAAAGATAATCGTGTCAGATTAGTGTAAGTCTTGAATATCAATTAAGCAAATATGAAGTTTAATGGATAGGCAATATAGAGTCACTTAAGAATTCTAGATAGACTAAATAAGAAAGATTAACTTAGCAGAATATTAAGAACAGATTGGGAAAGAAGAGTAGATAAAGACCTCAGGTTATTACCTGTTAAAAAATAAATCTTTAGAAATCTGTCACAACTTGAATATGAAATTTAGAAAAAAGGAAAATAGAGCACTCAAGATTTGATTGCAGGAAATTGATAAATACAGTTACCACTGATAAGAATCATTAAATGAAAGATAAGATGAAGTTTATTAGTGGAAAAAAAAACCAAATGGTTCATGACAAGTTTAGCTTGAGATAACAAAAGGCCAATCAGATGAAGAGATTCAATAGGCATTTGGAGATAAAAGCTTTAGCTCAGTGGACAGGTCAGAGATGGACATGCCGATATGAATCATCTAGAATGCTGCAGCAATAGCAGTACCATTGCCAAGAGAGTTAGAAAAGAGCCAATTGACAAAATTGTAGCAACAATACAATGTGCACAACTACAAGGTTGGAAGAAAAGATAACTGAAAGTGAGTTAGGAGCAGTGTTACCCAGTCTACCCAGAAGCAACTTAATATAGGGACCCAAAGCCGATGAAAGGAAAATATTCCAACTTGGGAAACAATTGAAGCAGCTTTTTCCAACCTAGGAAATAAACACATCATCAAATGAGGGAAGACTCATAAAATACTAGGCGAATACAAGGAAAAAGACTAAAACCACCAAAGATTTTAAGAGAATCTTTAATTAAAAAGTGGAGAACAAAAAAAAAAAAAAATACTAAAATCATAGGGATGAGTAATAAAAACTCAAAAATATCACTTCTCTAATTATTACAAGATAAGAGAAATTGAACCAATGCCTGCTGGAATTAGAAAGGAGGAAGGAGAGAGAGTAGGAGGGTGTGAAGGAGGAAAAAGGAAAGAAAGGGAGGTTTGGAAAAGCAGACAAGGAAGGAAGGGAGGGAAAGAGGGAGGAAGGAAGGGAGGGATGAAAGGAGAGAGGAAAAGAAGGAGGGAAGAAGAGAAGAAGAGAGAAAAAGAAGGGAGGGGAGAAGGAAGAAAGGTGAGAAGGGAAGGAAGGGAAAGGAAGAATGGAAAGAGGAC
Source organism: Antechinus flavipes (assembly GCF_016432865.1). Classification (NCBI taxonomy): domain Eukaryota; kingdom Metazoa; phylum Chordata; class Mammalia; order Dasyuromorphia; family Dasyuridae; genus Antechinus; species Antechinus flavipes. Next base: position 86,083,304 of record NC_067401.1, on the reverse strand, counting down.
AGGCTATGTGCAAAGTACTACGCTAAGTACTGAGGATTTGAAGAAAAAAGTAAGACTATTCCCTACTTTAAAGGTGCTCACATTCTTATGAGGGAGAAGACATGAAAAATTTCAGCTGCAAAGTAGTATGAAAAAAGTCCTTAGGGTATAAGAGAAAACTAAGTTTTGATGTCTCTTCTTTAATGTCATTCCACTGATAAAATCTTATCTACTTCTGATGTTAGTCCACTGGGACAGTAACTTTGCAATGAAATGGACAAGCACCGTAAATAAGAACTTTCTAATTCTTCAAAAGCCACAGTTATCAGGCCTGAAGAAAGAAGTGCCAGACTACAGCTCTACTGGGATTGTGTCCCAAGATGATAGCTCCAAGCACTAGGCTGAAAGCACTGCTATTTCAAAGGATCAGGGTCCTGGACTGTCTCTCTAGGATTCTGGGAAATGGTAGTCAAGTTGGTGGGTTCAAATTGTCTAATACAAGAAAACCCCAAGACAGAATAGAGCCACAATCTATTGTTAAAAAGTATTTTTTTAAAAAAGAAACTAAAAATAAGAAAATTTAGAAGGGAAAAATTATTAGAATTTATGGCCAGAAATAATTAGCAGAATGGAAAAACTTGAATCTACAGTCTTTCCAAAAAAAGGTAAAGAGAAAACAAGAGATCTTTAATACAAATATAATGAAGTAAACAGAGAAGTAATAAGGAAAAAGATAAAAGCACATACTCTCTATATGAATAAAAATCAATGATCTCAAAAACAGTATGCATAGAAACTACCTAAGAATCACTATAGTATTCCAAGAAGAATAGAACAAATCAAAACACCTAACATCAGAATGTAGGAATTTATACTTAAAAAAAAAAAACTACCTAGAACTTCTCTACACAGAAAACAAAGCACCAATTAGAATAACTCCCATATCATCTCCTATATATATAAATATGTGTGTGTGTATCCTATGTACCAAACTTCAAGATACTTAAGTAGTCAAATCCAACAATTTCAATGATAATTAATTCTGCAAAGAGGATAAAGACCTTCAAACCTAAAGAAAAGAAAATCAAATAACAAGACTATTTTGCACCCAGTAAAAAAGTGGAAAAGCAACCCAAAATGACTTCACTTGCAAATATGACTCTATCACTTTTTAAAAGGATATTACCTTAAACAATATAAATACATGAAAATTAAATAAATACAACTATCAAGGAAAAAAATAATGAAATAGAGTACTCTATCTCTAGAGATAATTAAAAACAACAATATAGGGAACATTAAGAGAAGAAAAAAAAAGAGAGAGAGAACACTAGGGGATAAAAATGAAAGCAAAATTTAAAGGAATAGAAGGGATGGTAGAAAAATAGGGCCTAAAACACCACAACCTCTGCCCACCTTCGACCCCTAGGAATATGGGAAAGTGAATAAAAGGGAAAAGAGAAGACAGTGGGAAAAGTGTTGATGTACACTAACTAGCCCCATCCATGAGTAAAGAAGAAAGGGAAGAAAACTTCTATAGTTTCTCAGGAAGAAGAGCTGGAAGAGAATATAACAGATGGCAAAGGAAGGAATGTTTTTAAAAAGGAAAGAAAGAGAAAGATTTCAACCAACTGAGAGGAATGAATCCCATTCAAGGGCACTCCCATGGAGGAAGATCAGATATATTCGATAATGTGAGATGGAGACAATACAATGGGTCTAATCTTCAGGAAGTGAGAAATGATTATCCATGGATAATAAGCCTGACACAGAAGAAAAGAAGTATGAGCTACTGGGGGGCAAGTGGTACCCAGAATCGTAGAAGGACATAAATCTAGAGATGCAGCTATATGGCAAATAGGGGTGCCATTAAGGAGTTTGCAAGTGACCATGGAAAAGGCAAAGGGTGAATATAGGCTGCAGAATTTAGGACTCACAGAAACATCCATCATGAAGCCATACTTCTCTCATTTCCCTCAAGAACTGATTCTTCTAAGAATGAGGTCTAACAAGGGAAGAAAAAGGTCATGGGGGCAAAATTTACAAAAGCAATAAAATGGAGATTCATTATTAGAAGAAGTTAAGAAACTATAATGCTATGATGAATACAAAAGGACCAAAAAATAAAAATAAGTTTGGAATAGAAAAGGAAAAGAATCATTGAAGAAAACAAGCTAAGGAAATCATCAGAAAAAAGGTACAGAAAAAGAAAAATACTAAAAGCAAAACAAATAGACGGGAAAGAGAGAAGGGATTTTTAATTAATCATTGAACCAAGAGGGAAAAAAAGAGAGAAATAATTAGATAATTAAAAGAAATAAGAAAAATCAATCAATATACATTTAAGTGCCTACTATGTGCACACTGTGTTAAGATACAAAAAGATAGAAAGAAAGGCAAAAGTCAGCAACTGACCTCAAGGAGCTTACAATATAAATGAAACAACATGAAAACAAATATATTTCAAACATAAAAGGAGTTCAAAATGCAGCACCAAATGGTATAACTTGGAAATGTGAAATCATAATTAAAATTCCAAAATTCAGAAAAGAATTAATAGATAAAAGGAGATAAGGGAAGGAATTAAGAGCGCCCAGGGGAAAAAAAGTCCATGAACAGATAGCATTCAAAGAATTTAAGAAAAAATAATCCTACTGATAAAGTATTTACAAAAGCTATAAAGGGGGGGGAGGGGGCAGATAGATGGCACAGTGGATAGAGCACATGCCCTTTAGTCAGGAAGACCTGAGTTCAAATTTGACCTCAGACACTTAATACTTCCTAGCTGTGTGACCCTGGGCAAGTTATTTCACTCCAATTGCCTCAGCCAAAAACACACACACACACACACACACACACACACACACACACACACACACACGTGTATATATATATATATATATAGAAACAAAAACAAATCTGAATTCAAGAAAAAAAAATTATACACAAAAACCAGACAAATTGAAGCCAAACTCTTATTACTTTAAAAGTAAATGGATTAAACAGTTTAATATAATGGAGAATAAAAGGCTAAAAGATTAAAAAAAAAAAAACCACTCAAAATTTGTAGCATATAAAAAAGACATAGAATACATAGGTGATGAAAATAAAATTCACAATATAAACAGAAACAAGGAAAACAGAACTTAAATAGCTGAAAAACAAAATAACTAAAGAACTTAAATAACTGAAAGAATATTCAGGGCTCAAAACTGGTTCATTACAATATGATTAAATGACAATACTATCAAAGTTTATTAACAGTTAATGTTATACCAATCAAATTGCCAGAGGGACATTTTACAGAGATAGGTAAAATCATTTGAAGAAGGAGAAAAGTTACTGATTATTACTGATTGTAAAATAATTACAACTACTGATTACTGATGTAAATAATAAAAAATAAAGATAAAAGAATAGCATATACAGACCTTAAACTTTATTATAAATTATTATAAATAATCATCAAAATAATTTGGTACTGATTAAAAAATTATAAAAATAGATCCATGGAACAGATTAGATAAGGAAGAATAAGAAATCATGAAAGTCAATAGCCCAGTGTTTGATAAATATGAAAACATAAATAATCTTGTAAAGAATTCCCTGAGAACTGATGAGAAAGCTAGAAAACAATGTACAAGGCTTTGACCAACACCTTACATTGTATTACACAATAAATCCAAAACTATTTGAATATTAGTGTGCATATCATAAAAAACTTAGGAAAGAAGCACATGATTATATCTTTCATAATTATGTTCAGAGTATGAATACTTAACCAATATTTGGGCAAAGGCCCAAATAGTTTTAGTTATATGAAAGTCAAAAACTTTTGTATAAAGAAAATTACTACATGTGGAATAAGCAGGAAAACAACTGACTGAGAAAAAAAAAATCTTTATTACAAATATCTGTAATAAGGGATGACAACAGAAATATGTAATATCTCTTCACCTACAGATGAAAAGTCAAAGGATATTAACAAAAGAATTTTCAAGAAAAAAGAATTGCAAACTAGAAACAGTCATAGGAAAGAAAGCATTAAACCACTAATTTGATGAGAAATACAGAATAAAACAGTTTTGAAATTTTACCATAAATAGCAAGAGGACAGCAAAAAAACAAAATACAAGAATAGTTAATGCTAGAGGGTTTGTATAGAGATAGAAACTAAAAAATTAATACAACCATTCTGGGAAAAAATTTGGGATAATAATAATACTATCCTAAAAATAAGAGCTAACATTTATATTAAACCTACTTTGTGCTAATAAGTATAATAAAATTATTTCACTTGATCTTCACAACAACTCTGGTAGATAGATGCTAATTATTATCCCCATTTTATAGATAGGAAACCACAAATGGAGGATATGTGACTTGCCCAGAAACACACAATAAGTGTTTAAAGTCAAATTTGACCTCAGATCTCACTGAAATGTGCCACTTAGCTGCCCCTAGTGAATTTGATTTTTATAAAAGAAGGAAGAAAACCAAAGTACTATTATCAAAAATACAAAAGAGTGAATTCACCATGAACAAAGAGGAGGAAATTAAATCAACAATTAGGAGTTATTTTACCCAGTTCTATGGCAATAAATTTAATTTAATAAGTTTAAATAAAATGAATGAATATCTAAAAAAATATATAAGTTGGCCACATTACAAAAAAGAAAAGAAAAGAAAAGAAATAGAATAGTTAAATAAGCAATTTTAGAAAAAGAAAAATGAGTTCCCTAAGGAAAAAAATGTCAAAGACCACATGGATTCACAGGTAAAATTCTATCAAACATTTAAACAATTCATGCCAATTCTATGTAAACTATTTGGAAAAATAAGGCGTCCTAGCAAATTCCTGTTGTGACACAAATATGGTGCTGCAATCTAAACTAGTAAGCGTAACAACAGAGAAAGAAAACTACAGACCAATTTCTCTAATAAAAATTTTTTCAAAAATTGTAAATAAAATACCAGCGAGGAGATTACGGAAATGCAATACACAACATATATTATGACCAAATGGGATTTATACCAGCAATGCAAGAGGAAAATTAACATGATTGACCATATAAATAACAGAACCAACAGAAATTATATAACAACATCAATAGATGCAGAAAAAAAACTTAGGAAAAAATATACCACTATTTTCTACTAAAAATGCTAAAAAGCATAGGAAATAATCATGGAGCTTTCCTTAAAATGAAAAGTAGTGTCTATTTAAAACCATCAGTAAGCATTATCTGTAAAGGGGAAAAACTAGAACCCTTCTCAATAACATCAGGGATAAAACAAAGATGCTCATTATCAACTCTATTATTACATGTTGTACTAGAAATACTAGATATACTAATAAGAGAAGAAAAAGAAATTGAAGAAATTAGAATAGACAATGAGGAAACAAAATTATCATTCTTTGCAGACAATATGATGTCATACTTGAAAAATGCTAGAGAATTAACTAAAAACCTACCAACTTTAGCAAAATTGCAGAATATAAAAGAAACCCACATAATTCACCAACATTTTTATATAATACCAACGAAATCAGGAAAAGGCAGAAAGAGAAATTCTATTAAAAATAATTATAGACAATATAAAATACTTGGGAGTCTACCCACCAAGATAAGTCCAGGTACTATATGAATACAATTACAAAACAGTTTTTCACACAGTCAGATCTAAGTAAGTGGAAAAATATTAATTGCTCATGATGAATGACAATTATATCTAAAATTAATTATTTGTTCACTGGCACAGCAATCAAACTATCAATTTATTATCTGTAGAGCTAGAAAAAATATAATAATAAAATTCATCTGGAAAAGCAAAAGGTCAAGAATTTCAATCAAATAGAGTTTGAGAGAAGGTAACCTAACCATACTCAAACTGTATTACAAAAGAGGTAATCATCAAAATGACCTGGTACTAGGTACAAAACTGAATAGTAGATCAATAGATCTGCCAGTAGATCAGGTACACAATTCACAAAAAGTAAATAACCACAATAATATAGTCTTGGATAAATACAAAGATCCAAGTTTTGAGGACAAGAACTCATTATGTGACAAAAACTTCTGGGAAAATGCCATATATATCAATATATGGTCAAAATAGTTTTTACTTAAACAATAAGCAAATAAGGGGAGTATAGAAATGTTTACTTCAGACCTATGGATAAGGGAAGAATCCTTGACCCAATAAAATATAAAGAATATTACAGGATAACTTTTATTACATTAAATTAAAGTTTGCACAAATAAAAGCAATGCAACCAAAATCTAATCTAAGACAAAAAGAAAACTGGGAGAAATTTTTGACACCAAGTTTCTCTGATATAGATCTCATTTCTCAAATATGGATAAATGTATAAGATCATGGGTCATTCCCCAATTGATAAATGGTGAAATAATATGACTATATAGCCAGTTTTCAGAAGAAATCAAAGCTACCAATGAAAAAATGATCTAAATCACTATTGATTAGAGAAATACAAATCAGAACAAATCAGAGATATGACCTCACACATCAAACTGGCTAACATGACAGAAAAGGAAAATGATAAATGTTGGACAAAATGTGGCAAAACTGATGGTAGAAATGTGAACTGATCCAGCCATTCTGGAGAACAATTTAGTACTGTGCCCAAAAGACTATAAAACTCTACATGCCTTCTAACCTAGCAATACCACTTCTAAGCAGGTATTCCAACAAGATCAAAATAAAAGGAAAGGAACCTATATAATAAAAGGAAAAGAAATATTTAGAACATCTCTTTTTATGGTGGCTAAGAAGTGGAGATTGCAGGGATACCCATAATTAGGGAATGACTGAACAATTTATGGTATATGATTATAATAGAATATTATTGTGCTAGAAGAAATGACAAGCAGGACGCTTTCAGAAAAATTTGAAAAGACTTACATGAACTGATGCAAAATGAAATCAGCAGAAACAGATTGTATGGAGTAATAGCAAAAATATATGATAATCAAATGTGAATACTTAGCTAATGATCTGAAACAATTCCAAAGGACTTAAAAAAAAAAAAATGCTATCTACCTACAGGGAAATTACCAATGGAGTCTGGATGCAGATCAAAGCATATGCCTCTTTTTAACTTCATTTTTCTTAAGATTTTTTTTTGGTCTGTTTTCATTCACAACATGACTATTATGGATATATATTTTGCATGATTGCACATGAATACCTGTATCAAATTGCTTGCCTTCTCAATGAAGGGCAGATGAAGAGAAAATCTGGAACTCAAAACTCAAAATTTTTTTAAACTCAAAATTTTTAAAAACCAATATATAAATTGTTTTTACATGCAATTGGAAATATTTCAAAACGTACAAAGCAAAAAAAAAATGCATGTGCATATAAGTATTAAATAACGAAATAAAGGCAAGAAATAAAAGGAACAAATAAAGCAAAGTCCCAAAGTGAAAAAAATAAGAAATGGAGGAAGGCAGAGGTGGGGAATAAGAGAGAAGGCCATTTTTATAAAGACTAAGCTCAAGAGTAAGTCTTTTATAAAGACTAAGTTTGTTTACAGCAAAAGAGGAGGAAACAAAATGACATGAACAAAACATGAGACAAATAGAGGAAAATATAAACCTAACTCTATGAATTTAAATATGAGTGGATTTAAGCAATCAAATAAAACAAATAAAAGAGACTGACTCAAGAAAACAAAAGCTATAACCTGTTGCTTACATGAAAACATTCAACATAAAACTGAGGGGATGCTATCAGACAAAGCAAAATCAAAAATTCAAAAAAAAAAATTTTAAGATAAACAAGGAAACTACTTTATGATTAAAGGATAAACAAGGAAACTACTTTATGAAAGCACAAAGCCATGTCACTAGTGTTGGAATCCTAGTTTCCAACAGAAAATATGAATGAAACAAAAAGTTGTTTCTCTTAAATAACAAAATTAACAAATCTTTAGTTAATTTGTTTTAAAAGATATCATAAAATAGCAAATTTGCAAGGAAAAATTACACCACCAGAAGACATAAAAAGAATAATCAGATCATATTAATGCAAAGGTCAATGCTAACAAACCTGAGGACACAAAAGAAAAAGAAGATCCTCAAAAGTATAAAATACCAGCTAGATATCCTAAGAAGAAATCTCAGAAATGAAAACAGATCTAGCTATAAAGAAACTACTAAAGAAAAACTCCTAAACTTGATGTATTCACAGAAGTTTATGCAACCTTTAAAGAATAACCAGTACCCGCACAAAAATTATTGTAAAAAGAACCCTACTAGAATCTTTTTTTTTTTGAGACAAACAATACTCTAATATCTAAATCAAGGAAAGACAAAATACAGAAAGAAAACTATAGAAATAGAAAGAAAATATATAACGAACAATAACTCAAAAAAAATCTTAAACAAAATCCCTATCAGACTACAATGATTTATCCAAGAATCATCTTTATGACCAAGTGAGATTTTTATTAGCAATACAACAATGGCTCAATATTAGTAAAACAATCAATATAATTAAAACTAAAATTTTAAAAATCCCACATGATCAATACTCTTTCATGAATTTATATAACTTTTGAACAAAGTATATGCATAGAAGAAACTTTTTTAACATCATAAAAAATTGGAAAGGAGAAAGGAAGGGATACTGAATGACTATGATGATGAAAATAAAAAAAAGATCAATAAAAACATTTTTAAATGTTTTTTAAAATAAATTCATTATTTCAATTTTTTAAAATCCAGTCATCAGTGACTCTTCAGGGAACAGTTACAGAAAAACAATAAGTACAGGGAAGCAGATCACAAGGGAATTAAATCCAATTTGATGAAAGAGGAAGCAGTGTAGCCCGACTTACCCCCATAACAAAGAAAGACATCAAACCAAGCATGACCAAGAAATCCAAGGGGAAAAAATCAGTTTGTTTTTTTGAAGGCACAAGTAAGTAAAAATAGGAGAAAGATTAGAGGAGAAAGATTAGAGAAGTTGGTGGATACTGAACCAAATCTGGACAAAAGTATGCTATGAAACATGGAGCCTTCCAGCACAGGTAATAGATGAGAGCTAGCAGTTGTTCAGTAGGGCAAGGAGAGGTCCCAGATCTGGCAAACAGAGTCTTGGTCTTGTGTAGGGAACAATTACAGATGTCAACTGGAAATTATCACTGATACCTGAGCTGAGTCTCAAACAAGATGCAGACTGAAGAAGGGACTTAAGGATGGCCATCTTAGGCAATGAATGGTCTTTGAGCCTTAGGCTTGTGTACCTAGCAAGAAGCAAGTACCACTTATATGGCTTTAATGGCAGGAGCTGTGCAAGATATCAGATCCAATATACCCTTCTCAGTCTGAAACGTTCAGTGGAATAACAAGGGCAAGAAACCCAGGGAATCCAAAGTTCTCTCCCTCTGAACATGCAGAATTCTAGATAGCTGACAGTGGCTGAGTCTAGCTGTCATTTATAGGAATTCAAACAAGGAAGCAAGCCCATGGTTGCATTGGTCAGATTCAAACCCAGATCAGAAAATTACTGAGCTCAGACAAGGTAACTACCCTAAGACTTTGTCTTGAACCAGACTGCACTGAAAGCTTGCAATTCCCTAGCTTGAGTTATCCTAGATACTGAAATAACACTTAATAACCCTCAAAAAGCTGCCATATAACACAAAAAAACACAAAACCAAACCAAATTCCCCAAATTTCCGAAATACATAGTATGGCCCTAACATAAAGTCTGAAGGCAGGAATTAATGCTTCTGAAGGCAGGAATTAATGCTGTTAGAATGAGCAAAGAAAAATGAATCTTACCGTAAAAAGCTATTATGGTAATAGAGAAAAAGTAGAACAAAACCTCAGAAGAAAATTATATGTAAACATCTATTTGCAAGCAAACTCTCAAAATAACAGACTATTTTTAGCACCAAAGTTGGCAGAATAAGGAAGCAACTCTCTAAAGTGCTCCTAAATTCCCTTGTAAACAACTAGAAAACAGACTCGGAATTGATATAAGAACAGGGAAACAGCTTAGTAGCACAGCAGGAAAGGGCTATCTAACCAGGGTGGGAGGGTCATGAAGTCCAAGAGCAGCCGCAGCAATCAACCTCCCAAGAAGAGGTCTACAGCAAGGTTCCAAGACCAGGGCAATCTACTAGCAAAGTCCCACCCTCTGGTAAACTAGCAATCCCTAGGTAAATCAGCAGTCTGAGAAGTCCAGAAAGGTCCCACCCTATCAACCCCATCCCCCAACAAATCCCCAGCAAAGCCTTGACCCCATTGCTGACCAGTAGTGAAGCCTAGACCCAGAATTAACAAATGGTCCCAGGAGCCGGCCAGCAGAGAGATGCTGTTTCCATAGCAACCCATCAGCAAAGCCTAGTTCCCCAAGGCAGACCAGTAAGGAAATTCCTCCTCCAGAGCCAGTCCACCTGAAAGACTCTATTATCATAGCAACCCATCAGAATCTCACATCCAAGAGAGGCTAACAGGGAGAGGCCCACACACCCACAGGACATGCTACAAGGATAACCTAAACTCCAGCGAAAACAAGCGGCTAAGCATTAAGCCCAGTTAAAGTCAGCAGTGAGATCATGAGCTCCTAACATGAAAAGTTTGGGACAGTGCAGGACTTGAGCCCAACTCTCATATAAGAACACCAAGTGACAAAAATAATCAGAAGAAAATGAGAAAAAAAATAAAAACAAACAAAAATAATTTAACTACAGAAAGTTATTCTGTGATAGGGACAATCAAGGAATAAACTTAGAAGAAAACAGAATCAAAATTGATACATACTAAGCTCAAAGAAAAATGTAATTTGGTCTCAAACCAAAAAAGAATTTCTGAAAGAACATTAAAAAGTTTTTTAAAAGGAAAATTGGGAAAAGAAATGAATGTAAAGCAAAACAATCACTAAAAACCAATCAATAGCATGGGAAAAGTTATGCAAAAATTTACCAAGGAAAATAACTCCCCCCAAAAAATAGCACTGGCCAAATGGAAAATGAAATACAAAAACTCATTGCATAAAAAATTCCTTGAAAATCAGGATTGAACAAGTATGAACTAGTGATTCTATGAGACATCAAGATACAATAAAACAAAATCAAAAAAATAAAATGGGAGAAAATGTGAAATTTCTCAGTAGAAGAAAAAGTAACCTAGAAAACAGACCTATAAAGAAATAATATAAGATTTACTGGCCTACCTGATCAAAGTTCCTGTAAAATATCTTTCAAGAAATTATCAAATAAAACTGTCCTGAAATGTAAGAACTAGAAGGCAAAACAGAAATTGAAAGAATCCACCAATAACTACATGAAAGAGATCCTAATATGAAAACACCCAGGAACATTATAACCAAATTCCAGAGCTCATCTCAGATTAAGAAGAAAGTACTACAGTTAGCTAAAAAGAAACAATTAAAATATGGCAGAATTATGTCAGGATTACACAGTAATTGACATGTTAAAAGAAAAACAAAACAAAACAAAACAAAACAAAACAAAACAAAAAACAAACAAACAACAAAGAGCCTGCAATATGAAAAACCAGAAGATAAAGAATCATAACCAAGAATCACCTATCCAGCAAAACTGAATAAAATCTTTCAGAGAAAAATATAAGCATTACATAAAATAGAGGACTTTTCAACAACACTCCTAATTAAAAGACGAGAGTTGAATAAAAAATTTGACCTTCACATAAAAGATTCAAGGGAGACATAAAAAGGTTAAAAAGAAATAAAAAAGAAAATAGAAGAAATTCAATAAAGTTAAACTGGTTGGTTATATTTCTAAATGCAAGATATTTGTAATTCTTATGAACTTTATTACTACAACAGAAATTAGAAGAAATATCTATAGACAGAGAATATGCATGTAAGGTACTTTGATGGGATAACCCCCCCTAAAAATAAAGGAATCAAAATTGACTCAAAAAGAGAATAACATATTCTCAGACAGATAGAGAAATCTATCTTTCCCTATAAAGAAGTAAAATGAGATGGGGACAATACAAAGAGAAAAGAAAGTGATAAAAGAGAGTTGAGAGAGATAAATAAGGGGAAAATAGCATTGAAAGAAAATACCCAGTTGATTATTATTCCAACTATAAATATAAACGGAATGAACTCACCCCCCAGTCCCTCCAAAAGTAGACAGCAGCATGGATTAAAAAGCAAATTCCTACAATATGCTGTTTACAAGAAACACATTCAAAGCAGGATACAAACAGAGGAAAAGTAAAGGGTTGGATCAGAATCTATTATGCTTTAACTGAAGCAAAGAAAGAAGGGGTAGCAATCTGACTTCAGACAAATCAAAAGCAAAAAAAATCTAAGTGAAACAGATAAGGAAGGAAACTATATCTTGCTGAAAGGTACCACAATCAAGCTATATCAATAATAGATACATATGCACCAAATAGCATAGTATCTAAATTTTTTTAAGATGTTAAATGAGTAATATGAGAAAATAGGTAATAAAACTATAGTAATAGGGGACCTGAAATCTCCCCTCCCCTTAACTAAATAAATCTAATCAAAAATAAACCAAAAAGAAGTTAAGGAGGTGAACAAAACTCTGGAAAAAGTAGATATAATAGATCTCTGAAGAAAACTATATAGAAAGGAATATACCTTTTCTCAGCAGTATATGGTACTTGCAAAAAAATGACTAGATATTTTAAGACATAAAAATCTCACAATCAAATGTAGAAAATGTTTTTTGAGATCATAATAGAAAAAAATTATATTGGACAATAGAGAGATTAAAAATAATTGGAAATTAAATAATCTAATCCTTAAAATTGAGGGGATCATAAAAAAGTCAATAACTTCATTATTGAAAATGACAAAATATATCAAAATTTATGGGATGTACCCAGAGCAATACTTAGGGGAAATTTTATATCTCTTATTGATTAAAAATTTAAAAAAAAAAGAAAAGAAAAAGAAAAGGTAGATCAATAAATTAGGTATGCAAAAGAACAAATTTTAAATCCCCAATTAAACACAAAATTACAATCCTAAAAAAAAATCAAAAAAGAGATCAGTATAATAAAAAGTGAGAAAACCACTGAACTAATGAATAAAAAACTAGTATCAAACATGAAAGGGGTTAATTCACTACCAATGAAGAGGAAATTAAAGCAATTGTTAGGAGTTATTTTGTCTAATTTTATACCAATAAATTTGACAATCTATATGAAATAGATGAATATCTACAAAAATATAAATGACCTAAATCAACAGAAGAAAAATCTTAGAAAAAGAAATTGCACAAGCTATCAATTAATTTCATAAGAAAAAATGTTCAGGACCAGATGGAGTCACAGGCAAAATTTACAGATCATTTAAAGAAATACTATATAGATTATCAAAAAAAAAAAAAAAAAAAAAAAAGGTGAACTGGGAGTCTACCAAATTGCTTTTACAACAATAGCAACAACAAAAAATGTTAAGTTAAAACCTAAACCAGGAAGAGCCAAACTACAGGGGGGAAAGTAGCCCAATTTCCCTAATGAATACTGATGCAAAAAAATTAAATAAAATACTAGCAAAGAGATTACAGCATTATATCTCAAGGATCACATACTATGACCAGGTAGATTTATACAAGGAATACAGAGTTGATTCAACATTAGGAAAACCATCAATATAACTGACCATATCAATAACAAAACCAACAGAAACCATAACTGAATAGATGCAGAAAAGACCTTTGACAAAATATAACATCCATTTCTACTAAAAATACTAGAGCATGTAAATAAATGGAGTTGTTATAAAGTATCACAGTATTAACTGTAAAAGGCATAAGACAAAATGAAGTCTTCCCAATACAATTGGGATGTATAAGGATGCTCATTATAATCTCAATTATTTAACACTGGATGAGATAAAATAGCTATAGTAATATAAAAACAAGAAATTAAAGGAATTAGAATAGGCAATGAAGAAACAAAACTATCTATGCAAATGATACAATGTTACACTTAGACAATCCTAGAGAATCAAATAAAAAACTACTTGAAATAATTAACAATTTTAGCAAAGTTGCAGGATACAAAATAAACCTATATAAACAACATTTCTCTATATTATCAACTGTCCAGCAGCAAGAGAAATTCCATTTAAAAAAACTGTAGACTATATAAAATACATTGGAGTCTAGCCAAGACAAACCCAGAAACCATATGAACATAACTGTAAAATACTTTTCACATAAATAACATCAGATTTAAACAACTGGGAAAATATTGCTCATGAATAGGACAAGCCAGTATAATAAAAATTGTAATTCAATCTAAATTAATCTATTTATTCAGTGTGATTTTACAAAGCTTAAAAAAAAAAAAAAAAAAAGGTAAAATTCATCTGAAAGAAAAAAACATCAAAGCTATCAAGGGAATCAATTTCTTAAAAATGTGAAAGAAGGTGGACTAACTGTACCAGATTTCAAACAGATTTCAGAGCAGTACCAAAACAATTTGGTACCGACTAAAAAACAGAGTGATTAATCAATGGCTCACTTTAAATATAAATTATAACAAATGACCATAGTAATCTAGTATATAATAAACCCAAAGAACTAAGTTTTTAGAACAAAAAAAAAAAATCATTATTTGACAAAACTGTTAGTAAAACTAGAAAACAGTATGACTGAAACTAGGTACAGACCAACATCTCATACCATATATTAAAATCAATTCAAAATAGGTACCTTGTTTTATACCTAAAGGTGGGAAATTAAGAGAGTATGGAAGAATAACAGATTTGTGGATGTGAGAATTTAGGATCAAAAAAGATATAAAGAGCATTAGAAAATGTAAAATGGTCCATTTTAATCACATAAAATTAAAGAATTTTTGCACAAACAAAACAAATGCACCAAATCCAAACTTATAAGGAAAGCAGAAAACTGGGGGAAAATGTTTTTCAACAAATATCTCTTATAACTGGGGAATGGCTAAAGAAGCTATGGCATATGATTGTAAAGGAATATTCTTATGCTATAAGAAATTAAAAGCAAAGTGATTTCAGAAAAACCTATAGAGATTTACATGAACTGATACATAATGAAGTAAATAGAACCAGGAGAACATTCTATACAGTAATAGCAACACTGTTTGATGAAATTGTGAATGGCTTAGCTATTCTCAACAATATAATGGACTAAAAACATAAACCATACTCCAGAGGAAGAACTGGTATTGGTTAAATACAGACTGACGCTTGCTATTTTTTACATTCCTTTTTATTCTTGTCTTCTTGTACAAAATGACTAATATGGAACTGTTTTACATAACTGCACATGAATTAACTAAATCTGATTGCTTACCATCTCAGCGATGGGGGAAGAGTAAGGAGAAAGGAACTGGGAAAGATAGAATTTTGCAACTCAAAACTTTAAATAAAAATGTCAAAATATTTTTTTTAAAAAAATGTGAGTGCCCAACTTAGAATGAGTTGGGGATGGTGGTAAATACTAAAAAGAAGAAAAAGAAGGAAAATTTCACCTATGTTGAATGCTATAAAAATATTCTAGTGGTGAAAAAATAGCTTAAGCACAAGTTAAATTAAAATTCATGCAGAGAAATTAAAGAAGTTGTTTGAAAGAATAAAAAAATTATTCTGAAAATGACATAACACTAGAAGGAAAATGTAAAAAGAAATGAGATATATAGAAGAATGATTTACTTAACAGCTTGGCAAAGCAGGCATAAAATTTTATCCAGGTAACAGATTCCTTGAAAATTAGAAGAGGATAAATCGAAGTTAATGACTCCATGACACAATAAGAAATATCAAAACAAAGCCAAAAAAATTGAAGAAAGAAGAAAACTAAGGCATCCCATATCAAAAATTACTGTTTCAGAAAGTAATCAAGTTGGAAGCATTTAAGAAGCAATGAACTATCTGAAAGTCATCAACAAAAGACAAAGAGAAAATAAAAAGAATCCACCAGTCACCTTCTGAAATAAATCTTGTTCCTCACATACTGTACTCTACCTCCTAATTTTTATTGTATTCCATTTCCAGCATTTTCAGCAGCTGCTCTTCAGGGTTCTCCCTTTTCATTTCTACTTCCAAACTTATCTAACTTACTATGAGTACCACAGACTTAGTCAGAAGCATGAAGGATCTGGAAGCTACATTTATATAGTTGAAAAGAGCTTAGAATGTGATTTTCTAGAAGGCAAAATATACAGGCTTACAGTAAAGAATACGTTACCCAACAATATTATCCTACAGGAGGAAAAAATGAAACTTTAATTAAAGTGAGAACTTCCAAGCAATCCTGATGAAAAGAATAAACACAAGTCAAGATGCAAATTAAAAAAACAAATAAGAAATAAGAAATTAAACAACAATGAATTATTTACATTTTAAAATAAGATTATAATATATTTCCTTCAAACCATATCATAAAGGGAATCTAATAAAAGAGACAAGGAAGGATGCTGTTGTATTATGATGAGCTTAAAAGAAGAAAAAGGGAAGAAAGAAATATAATTGGGGTATACTACATAAGAATAAAGGCAAGGAAAATTATTTCACATAAATGATGGGGACAAAAAGAAGACTATACAACATGGAAGGGGTGATGGAGAATGACATCTTATTTTCATCAACATGGTCAAAAAAAGGAAAGCATATTTACAAAAGAGCAGAAAGATGTTTCGTTTAGTAAGGAAGCAGGAGGGAAAGAGTGGAAGGAAGGAAGGGAGATTAAGTAGGAGAACAGGCTAAGGAATTAATCCCAAAACAACAAGCCTCTAGAGACAGATATAAAAGAGATTAACAAGCAAGAACTTATGATTGGGCTTTGAGCCAGGAAAAGGGAACAGAAGCAGACTACAATAAACCTAGGGCATATTGCTATTTCTTGCTTACTATCTTCTTCATTAAGGTGGATCAGGATCAAAACAAATTAAGAATAGAATGGAGGGAGATAAATAGTGATCAGAATTGTGAATGGGAGGGATCTGCCCATAAAATGAAAGATAACAGCTCATATTAAATAGCAGAATTAGACAAAGAGTAAAGGGCTTTCAAGAAGCACAGTGAAGATATGAAGATTCAGAGTTAAAATAAACAATTGGAGTAAATATATTATGTTTCAGCTAAGGTTTTTAAAAAGGCACTGGTAGCAATTATGACCTCAAGGCATTAGCCAAAACAGATTTAATTAAAAGAAATAAATAAGGGAACTACATTTTGCTGAAAGGTACAACACATAATTAATATAAATATTAAACATATTTGCACCAAATGGCAAAGAATCCAGCTTCTGGGATCAGTCATGTTCACAATGTGTGGAAGGATCTCCTCCCACCACCCCCTCCCTCCCCCCACACACACCAACTTACTCTCCTGAAATTCATCAGCTTTAAATCTTCCCAGTTCCAAATTCCCCTTTCCTATTTTTGTCCTTGAGACTTAGGGAAAAGCCTCACTAAGAATGACCAGGCGGATGGGTAAGGCCATTCAGTCTGGGAAGATGGAGGTTCCTGCTGCCTGGGCTGTTCCCATTCAACTAAGTTATAAAGAGAAATACATGATAAAAATATTATAGTGGGGGTTCTCTATTTACTACTTTTGAACCTAAATAAATCTAATGGAAAAAAAAAACCTTACATCTAAAAAAGAAGTTAGACCTGAAAGTTTTTTAGAAAACTTAGATGTTACATTGTTTTATAAATTATTAAGTGGAAAATGAAAGAAACATGTATTTCTCCCCTGAATATAGCACCACCATAAAAATTAGTCATGTACTGGAGCACAGTGATTCCACAAATGTGGAAAAACAAATAAATTAAGCAAACCTTTTAAGGAATACAATACAATAAAAAAGATGTCCAAAACAGGGCTGCTGAAGAAATTATTAAAAATTAAAAACTAAATAACTTAATCCTAAAAATCCTAAAAATAAAAAAAATTTAAAAACTGGGAGATCAAAAAATTTTTTAGAAAAATAATTTCATTAAAGATTACAACAATGATATAACATGCTAACTACGTGCAATACGCTTCATGTTTAGAATGTAGTCAATGTAGTTGTTAAGGAAAATTTTATATTTCTAAACACTTTGATCAATAAAAAGGAAAGAACTATTCAACAAATGGATCATGACACTAATTTTTTTAGGAAAAAAAAAAAAAACAATTAAGCCCAAATAAAAATCCTGGAAAATCAAAAAAGAGAGCAACAAAAATTAAAAAGGAAAAATAAATAAATAAATAGAACTGTTTTAAAAGTAAGTAATAATATATGAACCATTAGTTAACTTGATTTTCAAAAAGGAAAATCAATTAGCAGCATCAAAAAATAGAAAAGGTGAAATCACAACAAATGAAGAAATAAATTATAAACTATTATTATTTGATGATATGCCAATGCACTGAAAATCTAAATGAAATAGATGGGATTTTTACAAAAATGTAAAATGTCAAGATTAATAGAGCAACAACTAGTGGATTTAAATAAGACAATATCATAAAAAGAAACTGAAAAAACCATAAAGGAGCTATCAAAGAAAAACCGTGAAACCAAATACATTTATAGCTGAATTCTATCACTAATTTTTATTTTTAAAAAAAATTTTTTAATACTATATAAGCTGTGTGGGAAAACAGGACAAAGAAGGGGAAGTCTTAGCATGATCCTCATATGAATCAAATACGGTGCTTATATAAAAAACAGGAAGCATCAAAACAGGAAACCACCAATATCCCTAATGAATACTGAGCAAGCATTTTAAGTAAAATATTATCAAAGAAACCATTATAATATGTCATTGCTGAGTACAGCACCATCATAAAAATTAGTCATGTACTATAAAGCACAGTGCCTTCCATAAATATGGAAAAACAAATAAATTAAGCAAATCTTTTAAGGAATACAATACAATAAAAATGATATCTAATATAATCTGTGACTGACCAGCTTGAACTTAATATGAAGAATGTAGCACTGGTTCAGTATTAGGAAAAGTATAAATGTAATTGCCCATGTTAATAACAAAACCAACCAAAATCATATCATATCAATAAATGCAGAAAAAGCTTTTGGCAACATTTATCTCATACTGGAATGAACAGATCTTTCTTTTATATAGTTTCTATTTAAAACCAGTAGCTAGAATCATATATAAAGGGAATAAATTAGAGGTCTTTTCATTAAGATCAGGGGTAAAGCTCAGATGCCCAATAATAACATCACCACTTTTCAATATTAGAAATGCTAGCTATAGCAAGAATGACAAGATAAAGAAATTGAGGGAATAACTAAAAAGAAAACAAACATTTTTTGGTGGATAAGATGGTGGTTTATTGAGAAAAACTGAGTGAACTAAAAACATAAAATGAAACAGTAACTTTAGCAATGTTGACAGATAAAAAAATAAAACCACATATAAATCATCAACATTTCTATATATTATCAATAAAATTCATCAGGAAAAGAAAAAAAAGTAATTTCATTCAAAAGAACTATAGAATCTATAAAATTCTGGGGAGTCTAATTTCTAAGAGATACATAAGAATTATATGAATACAACACAAAATACTCTTTACACAAATAAAATGTAAATTCTACCAGAAATAAATTGCTCATGCATAGATTATGCCAATATAATAAAAATGAAAATACTACCTAAATTAATTTACTTATTTGATGTCAGTCAAGTCAAATCACCAAAGAATTGCTTTATAGAGCCTGAGGAATATCAAAATTCATCTGAAAGAGCAAAAGATATTAAAGAATCTCAAGAGAAATAAGGCAAAAACACTCAGAAAACAGAATCTAAGAGCATTAAAACTCAAACTATGCTACAAAGCAATAATCATCTAATGATATGACACTGATTAAAATGGATTAATTCACTAACTGTGAAAACAAATTAACAGATACTTTTTATGTTTGATAATGGTGATTTTAAAATAAATAAATAAATAACCTAAAATTTATATAGTGCTTACTATTTGCCAGGGACTGTGTAAAACATTTTACAATTATTATTTCAAATTAGATCCTTATAATAACCCTAAGAAGTAGGTGCTTTTATTATTATTCCTCATTTTACAGATAAAGGAAATGAGACAAATAAAGGTTAACTGACTTGCCCAAGATCACAGAGCTAGTAAGTGTGTGAAGGCAGAGCTGTTCTCCTGTCTTCCTGATTTTCAAGCTCTATGCTCTCTATCTACTGTGCCACCTAACTGCTCCTGCCATTCTGATAAACCCAAATATTTTATTTTGGGATAAGAACTTCACAAAATAAGAATTTCATAAAATCTGCTAGGCAAATTGAGAAGCAATCATGCACTTATTTGGAGCTTATCTTGGTATATAAGTAAGTACTTAGGTATAGACCAACATCTCATACTATACCAAGATAAGCTTCAAATAAATACATGACTTTGACATAACGGATGACATCATAAACAAACCATAGAAACAAGGAAGAAATTACCCTCCAGATTTATAGATAAGAGAAGAGATCAATAAAGAGCATAAAGAACCAAAAAACAAAAGGGATCATTTTGATTACATAGAATTAAAAAGATTCTGCATGAACAAATTAGATGAAAAAGGGGGGAAAATGTATGCTGCAAGTTTCTTTAAAAAGGTTTCATTTCTAAGATGTATAAGGAATTGATTCACATGTACAAAGAGCCATTCCCTACTGAAAAGAATTAAAGAATATGAACAATTTTCCCCGCCCTGACATCACACAGCCAACAAGTGTCAAGTGACTTGAGGCCAAATTTGAATTCAGGTCCTTCTGACTTCAGGGTTGATGCTCTATCCACAACAGACAATTTTCAAATTTTCAATTTCTGAAAATTTAATCCATGCATTTTAATCCATTTTAATCCATTTAATTGCCACATATAAAAAATATTCTAAACAACTAATAATTAGAAAAATGCAAATTAAAGCTTCTCTCAGATTTAACCTCACATCACCAGTTTGGCAGCAAAGTTGACAAAAAACAAAAATGAGCAATGTTGGAAGAACTACAGGAAAACAGGTGTATTCATGCTCAGTGGAGTTATATATATATTAGTCCAACTATTCTAGAAAGCAATTTAGAATTATGCCTAAAAAGTAGAATTTATACACCACTATTAGGTCTGTACTGCCAAAGATTTTTTTAAAAAGGAAAAGGGAAAGAACCAATATGTACAAAAAATAATTAATAGTGGCTCTATGATGGCAAAGAAGTGGAAAGAAAGAGGGTGCTCATCAACTGGGGGATAGCTAAACAAAAAGTAATATATGAATGTGATGAAATACTATTGTGTTGAAAGAAATGATGAAGGATAAGGTTTTAGAGGAAACTTGTGAAGATTTCCTAGAATTTGTATAAACTGACAGTGGTGAACAAAACCAGAAAAATAATTTATCCAATATTATAAATTAGGAAACACACATTAAACATTTACTATGTGCCAAGCACTATACCAAGTGCCAGGATACAAATACAAGTACAAAGACAGTAACAAACGACTTAGAAAAATTTAATGACATATTGACCATATACCAACATAATGACCAATCACAATTCCAAGAGACTCACCATATATAACATGCTGTTTATACACATCTAGACCTCAGAGAGATGATATACTAAAAGACATATTTTGGGCATGGCCAATGTATAAATGTTTTGTTTGACTATGCATATTTGTTATAAGGGTTTTGTCTTTCTTTTTCAATAGAGAAGTGGGAAGTGGATTGCAAGGAAGTATATTTTGGTTAGTTTAAAAAAAAGTGGA